>NW_027528798.1:553768-766025 GCF_008692635.1 Crocuta crocuta
AAGGGTGTGATTCGAGAGAAATCAGCATCTAACTCACCCGGCATTCAATTCTTTAGGAAACCACCAGAAGAAATTTTTCACAAGATTCTTCAAGTATCTTAAGCAAATACATCAGAGAAAGGACATGTTACGGTTTTAGAAATGAATTCTTGATTCCCACATTATCTGATACTGTTCAGCAATTTTCCAGAGAGACAGCTCCTGCTGGATCAAATATGTGATTTCTCTAGGCATTCTGTCATTCTCCTTTTTTTGAGTTAATGGATAGTTCACCTTTATAAGGAGCTTTGGAATGGACCAGGGGCTGATTTTTTTTTTTTAAGTTAAAACTCTAGAGAAGCACTTCAAATCACTGGAGTCACTGTAGCCAAAGTGAAAGCCCAGATGAATTCACCTCTTTTCTAGGAATAAGGTATAACTGGGGAATCCTTCAGAAATTTTAATTTTGTCTTTTAAATATCTATGGATCCTTGGTAAAGGAATAGCTGTGCTAAGAAGGGAAGGGCCATTATTCAGATATGGGCAAGAGAAGAGTAGAACTTGGATGATTATGGACTCTGTAAAAGAAAAGAGAAGAAAAAGAAAGCAAACTGAGACAAAAGAGTAAGTTTAAAAGGCAATTCAACAAGGCACAAAACACAGGAATGTATGTACATGGGGAATTAAGGACTCTTTTGGGGACCCGGTAGAGAGATGCTGTCCAGTACAGTAGAACAAGAACAAAGAAGAAAGGAATAAGCATACTTTTGGATCTCCTTGGTAAAGTTTGTTTTCTGTTATAATGAACATATGGAGGCAAAGTAGTATCATGTGAACTTCTCCAGTCCACAAAACCATAAACTAATACCAAATTAGACAATCAAAGCATACTCAGTTCTGATTAGTTAGTTCATAACATCTGTTCTGAACATCTATAATGTCAACAGAAATAATACTTGACTATTACATGCCATCCAGGCACTTTGTTTAAGACCAAGGCTAAAAGAGAAAATAAGTATGATATAGTCCCTACACTTGTATAACCCACTGTCTCTTTTAAAAAATTTTTAATGTTTATTTTTGAGACAGAGAGAGAGCATGAACAGGAGAGGGGCAGAGAGAAAAGGAGACAACAGAATCAGAAGCAGGCTCCACGCTCTGTGCTGTCAGCCCAGAGCCCAACATGCTCGAACCCATAAACTGTGAGATAATGACTTGAGTCGAAGTCAAACGCTTAACTGACTGCACCACCCAGATGCCCCAATAACTGGCCATCTATTATATGAGACCTAAATTTTGCATTCAAAATGATACCATGATAAAGTTACTCAAACTACTTTAGAGGAAGTTTGAGAAAGGAGGACCATATTACTTCCTACTGAAGATGACTCAGGGACTGACTTTTAAACTGTGTGCTTAGTTTCTCCAGGTAGACAAAGTGAGGAAAGACATCACAGAGAGGAGAAAGAGCATGAGCCAATGCATGGAGACAGAAAGGAAACTGGTCCCCATGGGATATGTAAGTGATCCAACACTTTTGGACTTTACAACAGAAGGTAGAATATAGGAGGAGTCAAGGAGATGAAAAACTTGCTGGCTATGCCAAAACAGTTAGATTTTAGGATCCAGTTCCATATGTGTTGTATATCCAAGTTTTGCCTTTTGGATTATGTGGATTCAGGATCTTCATGTCTGGAGGAAGAAGGATTAATCAGGAACCTATAATATAATGATCCAGATGAATAATTAGGATCTGAAATAAGTCAGTAAAAGTAAATGGATATCAGAAGTATGTAGGAAAAAAAAAACTTGTCAAGATGTACTGGCTGATATAATCTAAGAGATGAAGGATAGCAGAATACTCAGGAGAATTCCTGTGAGTAAGAAATTAACAGAACACAGTCGGAAGGGCTGGCAAAGCATGACAGCCAGATCAGAGGACCTGAGATAGTTTGGCCGAATGATGGTGTGGCAACAGTTACCAAGCAAATTCGATGATGTCAGTGAGTGCTTGCATGGAAAGATGATAACTAAGAGCTACACAGCTTGCCCTGATCCCTCTAGGGAATCTTCACCACCTCCCCCCAACCCCCAATCCCAAGCCTGCAATACATAGCCAGCTACTCTTAGATATTCAAGGGGATAAACAATGTGCACTAAGAAAAGCCCAGACTGACATTCTTTACCTGCAGACTTTCAAGTGTCTGCTTCCTTACACAAGAAGGGTAATACTGTTTCCAACAAACCCAAAATTATAAAACAACTTTTTAAACACCTGAGTGTCTTCCAAAGTGCCCATAAAAAGAGTTTCAGTTTATTAAGTTTAGAAAACTAAACGGTGAATCACCAATATTTCCGAAGACTAAGCTAGACATTGCCATGAGAGAGAAGGGGCATCAAGATATACATTCTATGTGTTCCAGGTTTGACTATTTCCAGCATTTGACTTATTGTGACCCCCAGAATCAGAATCAATAAAGAGAGTGTACAGTTTTCCAGGCCCCAGCCCAGAGCTAATAAATCAGCATTTCTGGTGATGGATCAGAATTTCCAGCTTTTAAACTAGCTTTCATTTTGAGTCTTAATCTTGCCTGAGATTTTAATTACTGAAGCTGCTCTTAGCACAGCCAAAGGAGTGCCTGTAGGCATCAGGTAAAACTCACAGGGTACTTGACCTTGAATCAAAGACTTACTGTAGGCTGACCTTTCCTCATCCACATGAGTATTCTCATGAATCCTCTCTCCTACCTACCTGGACATTTATCCTTATTCTCTCATTCTCTCTTCATCTAACTCAGTTTTGATTTAGTAGTTGTGCTCTCTTCCTCTGCCTTCATTCTCACCTAGAAACCCTTCCTCAATCCATGAGTAAAAGGCAAAAACCCAGGCTTATATCATGGTAGAGTATAGCTTCCTCAGAGCTCCTGGATATGTCCTCCTTGACTTTCCAAGTTAAAAGAGAAAGAGAAATTTTCCTTTAATACGAAATTTTGGTAACACAACTAAGTACTCAAGCACCCATATGAAACTGGATTGCCGATACTATACAAGTAACATACAAATAGGTGGAAATACTTGATTTCTGGTTTTAAGACTGAAAAAGCACAATAAGCTGTATGGCTTCAGGCAATTAACTTGGGTTCTCTGGTACTTGGTTTAGTCATCTTCAAAGAAGGATTAAAGCTGGATTTCTCAACCTTGACACTATTAAAACTTGGGGGCTGATAAGTGATGAGGTTTAGGGGTTTGGAGCTGAAGGCCAAGAAAGAATTCTCGAAGGCATCTTTGGTGCAAAAAGGTGATTTTATTTAAGCACAACCCATGCCAGAAAGAGCTGCACTGAGGGTGTGAAGAGTGACTGGTTCTCTACTGCAGAGTTGCGGGAGGTAAAAGCCTCCAGAAGCACTTTGCTTTGCTAAGGAAGACTCCAGAGGATACCTGAGGATCCTAAGGTATTGTCAACCTAAGGTTGTTTTTCCTCCAGTAAGACATTAACATTAGAACCTCAGGGGTTTCCTGGAGAAATGGTATACTCTGAATTTGCCTCAAGTATTTGCCAATGGGCTGCAAGTTATAAAGAAATTTAATTTTACCTGACATTTCCTTCTTGCCTTTTTTCCCCACTTTTTTCCACCACTATGGAGGGGAGGATGGTGTTAGGGGCTCCACGAAGCTGAGTCTATAGATTTCTGGACATGAGGCTACTGATAAGATTGCCTTTTTCTTGCAAAGAAAATTTACTAAGATATTTGCAAACTGAAGGAGACTCCTGTCCTGCAGAATTGTGATCTCCATCAGTTAACCATTTGTTTCTTTCCTTTCCTTTGTTCTTGGGCAGCCAGGAGTGACTGAGGAATATCACACGCGTCCCACCCAGCCTGGGTGGACAGGGTGTACTGGCTTGAGATTTGCCCTCAGTTTGCCTGATGGTCCCACATCAATAAGTCTTTATAATGGTGGTGAAGCAGAGTATCCTGTTTACTGTAAGTTGTGACAACCAAAAATGTCTCCAGGCATTGACAAATGTCCCTAGGCAGTAAGCCAAATTGCCCCCAGAAGAGAATCACTGGATTAAAGGTACCCATTTCAGAGGATTCTTGAGATGTTGGAGAAAATAATATATGTGAATGTGCTACTAAATTCTAACAGATTTTACAAACTAAGGAGAGGGTTTTATGATGTATAAGAATATGATCCTGTTTAAAACTAGCTCTTAATGTGGCTTAAGCTATATAACCATTATAAGACTCTGGTAGTACTGATATAATACTTAAAAAATTTTTTTAAGTATTTATTTTTGACACAGAGAGAAAGTGAGTTGGGTAGGGGTAGAGAGAGAGGGAGACACAGGATCGGAAGCAGGCTCCAGGCTCTGAGCTGTCAGCACAGAGCCTGGCACGGGGCTCAAAATGACATACCCGCAAGATCATGACCTGATGCTGAACTGGGACGCCTAACCGAATGACCCACCCAGGCGCTCCTGATATGGTACTTTTAAGGAGCAGATCAAAGAGTTACAAAGACGTGAATTTAAGCACACTGTAACCTTGTTCAACTTTTTATGGGCAGGGAGGGAAAATAAGAATTGCACTACCTGGGGGTGCTTGAGTGGCTCAGTCGGTTGGGCATCCGACTTCGTCTAAGGTCATGATCTCACGGTTTGTGGGTGCCCTGCGTCGGGCTCTGTGCTGACAGCTCAGAGCCTGGAGCCTGCTTCGGATTCTGTGTCTCCCTCTCTCTCTGACCCCTGCACACACTGTCTCTCTCTGTCTCTCAGAAATAAATAAAGCATTAAAAAATAAAAATTAAAAAGATTTGCACTACCTGGAAAAATAACCCCAGCACACATCTGAGCAGGCAGGATGCATTTGACCAAATGCTTTATGGATTAATAAACACACACCTTTCCAAATCAGCCACTAGTGAAGTTTGCTTCAACAGTAGTAAAGTCCTTTAAATGAACAGTCCTGTAATACTACTCAATAAAACAAATGCTCTAAGTCTATACTTTTAGACTTGCCATTACCATTTTAAAATACTGCAGCTGAAATAGGTAAGTGACCAGAACCAAACTAAAACTTTAAAGGGTCTTCTTCTTCAAGACAGAATTATATATTAGTTCCCCTCCATTTATTTTTATAAGTTACTACTCCTTTCTAAAAGCATGAAAATTTCCCCATCTGTTTCCTTTCCTCCTTCCCTCCCTCTCCTCTCTCCACCTTCCCTCACAAGATAACGGTCTTTTAAGTAGCTCCTAGCTAATAACCATGTAAAGGAAAATACTTTGTTTCTAATTCTGGGGACAATGTGGTACGGATGCTCATACTGCTACTCTGCCTTTTTGCCTCTGTTGCTGAAGTTAGCATTTGAAATCTCAGAACCCTCTTTTAATATGTGTAGACTTTAGTGTCTTCTTTGAAACAAAGCTGTGAGTACTGAATGAAAACAAAGTGATATTTACCTTGCTAAAACATTAGATAGTTTTCAAAGGTTAATATCTTTTCTCCTCTCATTCTTTTCACACACTTCCTCTCCTCAATCCTGGAATGTGTAGGAGAGTGAATAACTTGCCTGTTATTTTTCCAGGTAAGTGAGGAGGTGGCTTTCCAAAACTTAGCTGTGTCTTTCTTTACTAGACTCACCAAAGAGTTATGCTGCTCTGATGGTAGGGGAAATATCCATCACAAAGGATATCCATAGCAGTATAGATTGGATTTTCCATTGGGGAAAATGATTTCATTCATGCTTAGGTCAGCAAGGCCTTGCATTTAGCCCACTGTCTCTGGCAACAGAACCTGAGACAAAGGCTTCTGTGGAAGTACTTTGCTGGGGAGTGTGGTCTCAGAGACCAGGAGTCAAAGGGAGCTATAAAGAGGGGCAAACCCATCCATTCATGTGGATGGGTTGTAGGAATTCCTTTTCCACACTGGTGGAAATTTTACTCCATGCTACCTTAACTTCACCACACTTTGTTTTTTGGCACACCTGTGAGTGCTGTGGCATTCCAGGCTGCGGCGGTAACAGAGACAGTTTAGGGGATAGAAGACATCTGCATGAACCTGGTAAGGGTCCATAGCACTGCTCACACCAAGAGCAGCCAGCCTAAGAGTGAGGTGAGGCCTAGAGAATCTCAAGCCATGCGTAAGTGGTGGTTCATCATGGTGTAGGTTTCAAGATTTATTTGCTAATATATTAGTACAATCTTCAGATGCTTACTCAGGTTGTAACATAGCCAAGTGCTGCGGTGTGCTCTGGGATGGGTGTGCTAACCAGGAGAGAGACAACATTTGTTTTTACAATCTAGAAAAAGGCAGATAGTTGATGTTCAGTGCTAAGAAGGTAAAAATTGGCAGGAAGTCAATGACCTTATTTCCACTGCAAATTACTGTGCAAACAGACCATAAATATAGAAATATCATTATTATATACAATACCTGTTTCTCAGGCCGTCACTTGGGGAAATAAATAGTAGATACTCAACTGGGCAAAACAAGAGAAACCTAAAAAGCAATCAATGTAAGAAAAAAAATTGCCTTATCAAGCACTTTTTCTGAGGCTGGGTTTCAGGTGATGGGTAAATCTTCAGCCAGGCTCTTCTATTTACTGGTTTTCTCTTCTACCAGCAGGTCATTCACCCCCGACCCCCCCCCGCCAAGATGGACTCTTGTCTTCTCCCTGGTTCAGGCTTCTGTATAGTTTACTCCTGCTGCAAACATCACTTCTAGCCTGGACCTGGAGGTTGCTGTCCACCAGTGGGAAATTTCTCCCTGGTGGTCATTTATAGTTCTTTCCCCACAGGGTTTACTGTACCAGCTGTTTACTACTTGGCCAACCTCATGAACCCTTAAGGTACAGTAGGAACCTGGACTTTTCTGTGTGCTATCTGGCTTGAGAAATAGCTGCCTTGACACCCTATGAGTGACAGACTGAACCTCTGGAACTGTTCAGCGGCCTCACCTCTCCATCTATGATCTTAATTTCCTTCCAGAATAAGGACAGTGATATAAGCCAAAACGGATGCTGAACTTATTTTGAATTGGGTCTTTTACATGCCTTGTCTCATTCACTCCTCCCAACTAGTCTGCTAGGTATGTGCTACAGTTTTTGCCACTCTCCTGAGGACTCAACTGACAGATAAAAAGTCTAGTCAGTGGACAGATAACTGGCAACACATAGGACCAGAATTTGACATTTGTCCTATTTAGTGAAGGGCTATATTGCCACTTTCATGGCTTTTTAATCCTTGAGTAAGTACCTGGTGTAATTAAGTCTTAATATAGGGCTGGGAACATTTTCTCATATTACTGAGCCATATTCTTTCTCCCTCTGTGGAGTTGAAACAACCCCATGGAGATTACAAGGATATTCTATCCTTCTCCCACAAGCATAGGTCCTCATCCCTTGCCACCCCATTTCCCACATCTTGATTTCCTCCCTAGGTTTGATAACTATTCCTTTTTGGAGATTTCACTTCGTAGTAATTCATTCTTCCCAGATATAACTTATAAGCTATTTATCTGTGATGCTTCTTTGCATACAGCTAAATGTGATGTTAGGCGAAATGATCGAAAACTTGGAAATAAATTAAAAGATCGACTGCATGTTCTTTCAGTCATGCTGGGTTTAACAGGCCCTTCCAAGGACTGTTTTGGTTCCCCAAGAAAAAGGACCTTTATTTGACGTTGCTGTTTGTTATGTGATTAGAGCTCAGATATTATAAAGTTACAGGTTAACTTACAGATTTCTGTCCAGCAGGAAAGACAATCCAAATATTATAATATTTTGCTGCAAAGGAAAACAGGCAACTTTGTATCTGATGCAGCAAATTTATCATAACATATTTTTATTTTTCTTAAATGTTTTTGCTGGAGGCCTAGATAAACTCTTTTCCTTAAAATCCATGAGAACCATTTTTACCCTTTTACTGGCCCCTTGGTTAACTAACGAGTTGAATAAAATAGCTGAAATGTGTTTATTCCATATTTGCATAATGATCGTGTTTTTTCACCTTTAGAGAAATCTACTTTAATAATGGTTACTGTAACATTCTTTGATTTCTTTTTCATTCATTTGTTCAGGCATTCCACCATTCATCCCATCATTCATTTTCACACAGATTTCTTATATGCCTGGTGCTGTGTCTTGTAATAATGTGACTTAGTGGCTGTAAATAAGTGAACAGAGTGTATCCCCGCTTTCATGGAGGGCAAGAGGCCAGAATATGACATGGAGGACTATATAAATGTGGGAACGATGATTTGGGGCTATGGATATGAGTGTTGTATAATAACATCTTGGAAGCTTAATAGGCTTAACAGTGATGTAATTTCCAGGGTGTCACCCACAGATATTTTAATTCTATAAGGTTTTGTTCTGTTTTGTTTTGTTTTAATGGCGGGTAGTTTATCTTCATTTTAATCTGCACCCTAGGCAATTCTGATGCACTTGATCTTCAGAATATATTTTAAGAGAAAAATTCTGAGATTTTTATATATTTTGAATGAATGAATGAATGAATGAATGAATGAATGGAATCTGAATGAGATTTTTTTCATTTTTTTTTTTCTCCTCCAAATAATCGAAACATAACCTTGGACAAGTTACAATCCATCTCATCTCTAGACCTCAGCTATGTTGTCCTTAAATAAACAGGACAGGATGACACTGTATGTTTGCTCCCGCTCTAAATTCTAGGGACAAGGCAAAAAGTTAAACATATAAATATCATTCTGTGATCTGATATTCATTATGCATAAATTAATTTCTGAATCTTAGAGTTCATTAATGAATACTGGAATTGCTGAATGCAACAGAGATTGTGAACTTGTACCAAATTTTGTTGGGTTTTATTTTATAAGAAATGCAATAAATCAGGTCTTCCCCAGGTTAACGTTTTGTGGCTGATCTTTCTTGAAATACTGCCTAATGAGAAACAGCTAATTAATATGCTTCTAATAATTTACTGAACCATATTCCTGGCACTTAAAATCAGCATTCGCAAATAGCTGGAACCATGATGCAGGGGCATGCCTGTGACTTCCAATATTCAGGGAAGATTGTGAATTACATATAGTGTCTAATGAATTATTTATAACAGTTAGAAATAAGCTGAGACATGCATACCAGCCATGGGGAAGAGTGAACTGTGATAGCACCAGGAGCAATGGGCAAAATCTGGCTGCTAGGCCTACATTTTACTTTGAAGTTCTTTGTAAGCAATTTGTGGCTTATTCATGCTTCAATGAAAAAAAAAAAAATAGTAAGACTGACCTTCCCAATTAATTTTCTCCGAGTCTGTGATCATTGGTATTTTGTGAAAAGAATGCTATCTTCCCCAATGTTCTCCACTTACTCTATCCATCACATTTCTTTATCTCAATATATTTGACATGATTTGTTGCTGCAGTTGACAGATGGGAAGCTAAAACCTCTTATGTATTAGAGTTGTAAATGGACTTAAAAATAATTTATTTTCCTGCTCTACAAAATAGTATACAAAGCAAATCTAAAATAGAAAATACTGTCTCTACTGTAAACTCTTCCATTAGATTAAAAGCTCATTGAGGACAGAAACTAAAATTCATCTTTGTGCTCCCATAATACCTTGCACCTGCTCTGTGCACAGCACACACTTATTATCCAGCAAATGTACTAAACACGATGAAAAAACTACCTGATATTTATCTGAAAAAGGAAGATGCAGTAGCATGTAAGGGAGAAAGGTTACTCCTTTGAAGCAGTTAATATTCTTGGGGCACAAAGTAAATGTTTTGTTGTATAACATGAGCAATTCTAACAATAAATCTTATGTATATCCTGGGAACTAACGGAAACTCCAAATGCCCTATTCTGTTCTTCCTCAGTCCTTTCCCAGTGCCTTCTTTAGTATCTACTTCCTCTTTTTGTTCCTACTAAGCCTTTTTTTTTTGTATCAGTGCATTTACCCATTCTCATACCTATTCAAAAAAGAAGCATAAAACAATCTTTAAACATGCATGTATCTACTTATCTACCTATCACCTACCTATATGTTCATATATCCTACTGCCATGGACCAGCCCATGATGCCATGGGATAAGAATATAATAAAAAATAAATCAGTTATAAAATCCATCTACAAAATAGGGACATACATATGAAAAAATCGATCCCACAAGAGAAAATAGTGTTATAACAGCCTAGAGGCAAAAACTGTAATAAATAGAATTTCCAGGAAATTAGATATCACTTTGGAAAGACTTCAATGTATCACTCTTTGAGGGTTGGAGGAGACCCCAAGGAGTCTTATGAGCCAGAAGAGAACCATGCTAGAGTTACCTGAGGGTCCTGAAGAATTTGTATCAGGAAATGGCAAAAATCCCATTTACATTTTTGAGGAATTAGGTGTCTTCAATATTTGACAGTGGCAAGAACTGGGAAAGATTGGAAATAGAGCATCTAAGAAGGAAACCATGATAATAGTACTGGTGAGAGATAATAGTTACCTGGACCAATTTTTCATCTTCCCAAACTCAAAACTCCGTATCCATTAAACAGTAACTCCTCGTTCCTACCTTCCCCCAGCTGCTATTTTCTCATTCTATTTTCTGGCTCTATGACTACTCTAGGAACATCAAACAAGAAGAATCAGGTAGAATTTGTCCTTTTGTATCTTGTTTATTTCATTTAGCATGTCTTCAGGGATGATCCATATTGTACTGTGTCGGAATTCCATGAGCCAGAGAGTATTTCTAAGTTAGAATCAAAGGAATTGACTGTTGATCCAATATGGAGGTTGGGAGAAAAATGAAGATAAAAGACTCTATTGTATGGCTTCAGAGTCTAGGTCACCAATAGTGTCATTCAAAGAGCTATGGAACAAGGGAGACAGAAGAGTCTTATCTCAGAGCACAAGGAACTTGATTCACACTTCTTAAATTTATAGGATGATGATTAATCTATTTAGTATCCTCATAGCCTTGTGTTACAGATACACTGATATGTGATGGTTCCCAGAATTTGCTGGGATAAAAATATTTCCTACAGTAATAGTTACATAGCACTTTTTATGTTCACCTCATCAGTGAATAATATCTCTGTTTACCTAGAATTATTCCTTCCACCTTTCTGGCAACAGACATTGTCTTCTAACACAACCTGAATGGGCCAGTCACTGCATTTCAGATCTCAGCCCACCAGGTTTAGGTGAAGACAAACATGTGACTAGGACAGAACAACAGGTTTTTCTCTGGAATTTTTCTCCTATTGAGGGTAAGAGAAGCTCTCTTGACACCTGAATTCTAGATGTGATAGTATTCGGTCACCATGCTGTATGTGCAATGAAGGAATGACCACAAAAGGACAAAATGAAGGCTCAGAGTACCTGAGGAGCCTAAGTAACGTCATTTTAAAATTAAGACCTCCATTAAAAACAATCTCGGGCTGCACGTAGCCCCAGATCCAGGAAAAGCTTCAGCTGAGCCACCCTCGGACCACCCTCAAATCAGCCAATCAGAGAAGGTTAAAAACATTCGTGCGACCTGAGACAGGGCTACTCCCTCTTGCCTAACTCACCTTATAATTGGTCATTTTCAAAAGAGTCTCAAAAGGTCATGATTGGGTCCTGCCAAAAGTAACGGACACCTCACAGATATTGAATGGTCAAAGCTGTTGCCATGGAAGATGTACAATTATTATTGGTGTTTAGATGATGATGCTATACGTACTGTAACACCCCCATCCCTTACCTCTTAAAAACCCTGCTCCCTATTGTTCGCGGCTTCACCTTGCTGCCACTACACCGGTAGGCGGGTTAGCCCCTGCTGAACTTGTAATAAAGACCCTTTTGTACTTGCATCGGTGTCGGCTCCTTGGTGGTCTCTGCGGACTCGCGAATCAGGCACAACATACCAAGCAAAGAAAAGCAGAGAACAGAGAGGGAAGAATAGAGAACTGACATTGCATGATATGAGACTCCCTAATTCTAGGCTTCTCTGGGGTAAATACTGCCCAGCACTTACTGCAATTAGCTGCTGTTAGTTGTTATTGTTGTTTAAAGTCAATAACTGAACTTTATTTTTTCACATTAGTTATTTGAAGGTGAATTACTGTAGCTTTCATCTAATAGTGTTCAGATCAATGTGGCCTCTCACTCTTTGTGGTTTGGGGGTAACGCCTTTTGCAAACCTAGTCATTCTAATCACTACTAACTTCCCCAATGCTTGTTTATCTTGAATCTCATTTATTAACAACTACTTTAAATCATCCAAAAACCTGAAACCCTATCATTCCTTTGAAGTCTTACTTTTTGCATTCTCTCTCTAGAAGTCACTTTATTCTTCTCCTTGAAAGCCTATCTTTTTTAAAAACTAAAATCATAGGGGCGCCTGGGTGGCTTAGTCGGTTAAGTGTCAGACTTTCACTTAGGTCATGATCTCGCGGTGTGTGGATTGGAGCCCCGCGTCGGGCTCTGTGCTGACTGCCAGCTCAGAGCCTGGAGCCTGTTTCAGAGTCTGTGACTCCCTCTCTCTCTGACCCTCCCCTGCTCACGTTGTCTCTCTCTCTCTCTCTCTCCTAGAAATAAATAAAACATTAAAAGAAAACCCCTAAAATCATAATTCAAGTGTCACATCCATGAATTCTTCCTTTGCCTTCCTTTCTTAAGATGTGGTAAGTACTAACCTTTTGATCTCCCATAGATGCCTTGAACTCAGCTTGTTATACTCTAACATAGAGTAATTTTGTTTTTAACTTCATTCTTGATTTAATTCTCTAGAGCTTCCATTCATCCCTTAAGAGTCACCTAATAATGATCACCTTTAGGAAATATTCTTTGGTTGACTTTTAGGAAGGTTGATCTCACTCAACCTTCTGTAGACTTAGGCTGTATTACTCATCATATCTTGCTCTATTATTTGTTTAAAAACCCATTTTATTTGGTTCTATATCCCAGAAGCTAGCACGGGATCTGGTGAACAAGACATATTCAATGAAAGCTGTCTAAACTGAATTTCAAGATTAACATGCCATATGTCAGTTACCAATAAGGTTTATTGTTCCCCACAAATTTTTGAAATATGCCTGCATTCATTAATCCATTTGGAAGAACAGTTCCTTGAACAGTGAGTATAATCTCTGAAGTTCTCCTTCCAGGCTTTGCTTGCTGTGACAGTTGGAAAGCTCAAACTCTCATGACAACACAGTATGGCTATGATTTCACCTGGGATTTCCTCCTTCCTAAGAATGCAGACCAGTAGGCCTGGCTTCTCCATGGCCCCATGAATGGCAAAAGCAATCAGCAGGTAGCAATGTCTTGTGTCTGTGTCTGTGAATGAATGTTTTCTTAGTTCCTGGTGACTCAGTGGCTACACAGAGAACTTTAATCACAAAACATTTAAGCACATTATATCAGGGAAATTTTTTACAGGTACGTTGGACAGTTTACAGATAGAAGTGTTCTTAGTGCCCCTACACAAAGTATAACAGGGTTTTGTGCAGCCAAACTAATAGTATTAAGATGGTTTCTAGCACCAACACCCCTTATTTAGTTTTTAAGTTCTCTTCAGGGTAGATTAAACCAATGAATAAATAACCTGAAGAATAAAATGTATATTCATGGAAAAGTGCAAGTAAACTCTGTAAGGACTCAGCAATGCCATACTCCTGACATAGACAGGAAGTGGTTATCTTGAAGGGTCAGTTTCTAGGGTCTGCATCCTTTCTCAGTTGCAGATCTGAGAATAAATGACCCACAAAGTATATTTTCAATTAAGAACTCAATGTGCATAAGAGTAGGTCTAGCACACCACCACCATTTATTAAGAGAAAAAAAAGTATATTAGCTTGTTGGTGTTTAATTTCCTGTGAAGGATACTCAAGAAACTATGAACAGTGGTTGCCTTCCAGGCAAGAAAGGTGGTTATCTGGAAGAGAAAGATGGGAGGCAAACTTTTTCCTATATAACATTTGTGCTTTATAAATTTTGATCCCTGGAAATATCTTTATCACCCATTCAAAAATAAATAAAAATACATGTGGCTGAAAGACTGAAGTCTGAGTCAAATTATTTGGGAATGTGCTAATTTTCAAAGCCGCCACGGCACTTAGATCTCCCCCTGGGGCCTTTCGTGCCTCCTTTCTCTATTATATGTCACCAGGGAATTCTTCTCTTCTATTGATTGTCCTAGATGGACTCATATGATGCTTGCTGCATTTGGGATTTGTGTTCATCATAAACTTTCTCCCATACTAATACGGGCATAATCAGCACCTCCTCACTTCTTATCCAGAACTTTCCAGAGGCCAATAAGGCAAAGATTTCCTTTCAAAAACTTAAGTCCTTTTGAGAAAAGGAAAAAAAAAGAGTCTACAATTGATTTCATGAGGCATCAAATATATATTAAGTGCCTACTGGGTATGGCTGAGTAATTTACATCTATGGTGGGAGTTATGTTTTACTTACCTTGAAAACAGATCAATAATAGATAGAAGGAATAAAATGAGCATTTGTGAAACCACTACTAAATGTTAAAGTCTGAGATAGATGTTCTCATATACTAATTCATTTAATCCCCTTAAACCCATGTGAGAGAGATATTTTTATTTTTCTTATTTTATAAGAGAACAGACAGAAAATATTAAGTAACTGATTCATGCATGCACTCTAACTCCAAAGCTCTTTTTGCCAAACACCTGTAGAACTATAAAAAATGATGTAAAAATAGTAAAAATTGAAAAGCTCATTTCGTTGTTTCTACCTTGTTAGATTAATCCTATGCAGCAAAATGTCACCACCAAATGCAAGATGTATTTTATAAAACACCTTAATCTGTTTATTCATCACTTAAGGGTACATTAGAGAGACTGAGAACTTGATCTTTATTTTCCTACAAACAGATGTTGTTACTAAGAAACATGTAATTGAGCACTTCGGGGCAATTATTTTAAAATATACTGCTCACCTTTCCAATAACTTTCCATGTGGTTCTCTGAAATTAAGACACATTTCATGTTGAGTCATCAAAGGGCCCCATGCCCCCTCCTTGGAGACAATGCTACCACAAAAAGCATAGTTTTAAATTGCCTACCTAGTACAAAGAGGAAGGATGTCAGACCTCCTACATATTCAGAACCGTCTGTCACCAGATTTGGAGCAGCCTTTTGAGGCTTTTTAAACCTCTCTCCAGTGTTTCTTTTCCTTACATCCAGGTGATTATTGCATTCATAAAGCATTTTTCTCCGTTTCAAAAATTCCGGTATCCTAAAGTACATCTGTATCAGGTAAGATTTTAAAAGACAATTTAAATAGTCAGTACAATTACTTGATTTCTCCAAATGTGCTGTGTTCTAACACATCCTTGTCCTTTGTTTCTTCTACCTCGCTTGCTGCTGCCTTGTTCGCCCACCCAGGAACTGCCAAAGCATCCTCAAGACGCATTTCATCATGGGCGTGTCTCCGAAACTTCCACCTAACCCCCTAGGCACAGTTACATACCTTCCCACTGTGGCCACATTAAGCTTCATGAAAAACTCCTAACAGCCATTTCCTACATTTGTTTACCATCTCTCCTCCTCTAGACTAATGCTTTTCACAAACTGCTGCACATATTCAAAGAAGCTAAAACTATGACACTAAAACAATAATCCATGCCTAGCACAAGCCCTCACTCAACGTTTGAATACACTTTTGGTGAATGGATGAAAATATACCTGTCTGGGGCACCTGGGAGGCTCAGCTGGTTAAGGGCACGCCTCTTGATATCACCTCAGGTCATGATCACATGGTCATAAGATTGAGCCATGCCTCAGGCACCAAGCTGGGCATGGAGCCTGTTTAAGATTCTCTCTCTCCCTCGGCTCTGCCCCTACTCACTCACATTCTCCCTCTCTTTCTCTCTCTCTCTCTCTCAAAAAAAAAAAAAAAACATATAACTGTTTTTCATTAGAGCAACAGAGATTTACTGAGACACTACTATGTAGGGATCACTGTACTAAGTGCAATGTGGGCCCCAGATACATAGTTTTTGGTTAGGAGGACATAAAGAGCATGAGCTGTAGACTATATAAAACCTTCCCCACCACTTACACACGTTTAAATGTGTGGCAAATTAATAAACCCCATTATACATAGTTCCTGATTAGGAAAGTAAAGGAAATAAGGTTATTCTGACTCCATAAGGTCTACTTGTGTACTTTATGAGAAAAATGTGTATTAGATGTTTGCTAATAGACCTAGAACATAAGCATTAAGGACCTTGCTGTCCATTTGGAAACACAAAATGAGAAAAAAAAAGCCTTTAGAAAACGAATATTTTCCTTTGGATCATCTACATTCTCTAAAACACAGGCCAAAATTCTCTTGGTGCTGGAGGTGGGAAGGAAGCTAAAGGAGATGGAGGGTGGGGATAGAGAGGGGAAGCTGTCCTAACTCAATTAAATCCGTTCTTCTGCTCTGCTACCCCACTCTCCTGATATAAAAAATGGCTCCTCATGTTCTTTAGATGGATGTAATGTTGTCTCTCTCTCCTCTGTCAGGATCCTAGGTCTCTAGGTACAAATTGTTATTATTGATTATTCACATAGCTTAGGTCCTCAAGGGGCTCAGAAACACAATTTAGGAAACTATTCTCAAGATCCTCGCTGGACATCATCTCCAATTTTATTTTATTTTATTTTATTTTTTATTCTTTCAGGAAAGGAACAGCATGAGAATGCCTGTAGCCCAAATCCATCCTGACTGATGCCTCAAGAGGTTAACTGGATATCTTAATCTTTTCTTACATACAAATACATGGTTACCTTGTTCCTTTAAAAAAATAAAAGAGTTTCAGAAACAATGAGCATTTCCTCTGTACTTACTTGCCCTAAATCAGTGAGACTTGTACATATCTCCACTACAAATATCTCCATCCTTTTTAATGGCACTTTATATGCAGCTTGCAAACCAGGCACTGTAATCAATATTCCTTACTGTGAAAATGTGCTTTAAAAATAATATGATGTTTACCTTATACTACCTCATAGCATCACATTTGAAAGCAAATCAGCTCAGTGATAACTGGAGACTTACAAGTTCTAAGTTCTCAAGGTAAAGAAACAAGATAGTGAAACAAAACACACATAAGCATAAAGTGTGACTTTAACGTCTTCAGTAAACTGCAATGTTCTAGTAAATCTATAGGGAATTTGTTGGTTTTAACATTTCTTATTATTAATAAATCCCACTTTAGATGTGGGATCTCATACAGAATAAACATATAGACAATGTCACAATCAAAAAGGAAAGTAGAAATGCAAAATTAAATTAAAAAAAAATTTCATAGACCATGCTCCTAAATTGGCTCCACTTGCTAAAAAATGTGATTATCCCAAGAATATGCCTAGTTTCATGAAAAAGATTTGGTGTCACCTAATTAATGCTAGTTTTCTTTTCCACCTGGAGACCCATTTCAGTTATACACACAATGTAAGTTTAATCACCAGAGAAAAAAGTGGTGGTAAGAGTTTAGATGAATACTAGCTCTCACAAACTGTGTAACCCAAACTTTCTAGCAGCACAAAACAAATTGTCAGCTCAGTTAGGTAGGTATATGAGGATTAAATTTTTGATGCCCTTTGCACATATATTTTGAGCTTTATAATGTACTGGTAATCAATGGAATAAAAAAGGCAGAAAGTTTCTAAGCTACTTAGACTCAGATTGTAGCCTGCATTTCATAATCATTATAACTTCTACTTCCCAAGACAGTCTATTATCTCTCAAGTACTCAGAGAAAATGAGTCAATACTTGTGTTATTATGGTCTTCAATCTTCCTCTAAAATAAATGTGCAATTCCTACTAAAATGCTCCACAGGTAAAGATACTACATTAATTAAGTTAGCATGAAGAAGTCCAAAGGATCTGGATGTTCTTCATTAATTAATTAATTTATTAACTATCCTAATGCAGGAGCTTGTGCAAACACTATTTTAATTCACACTGAATTTGTTTTAGGTTGGCCAGGAAAGATGTCTATTTTAGATAACATCCGAAAGTTAAGTATTTTATGTCATAACTAGTCATTTACAAATTTGCTTCTGAAGATGTACCTATCAGATGATTTTTTTTTTCAGTGTTTATTTATTTTTGAGACAGAGGCAGAGTGTGGGGTGGGTGGGGGGCAGAGAGAGAGAGAGAGAGAGGGAGACACAGAATCCCAAGTACTCTCTGGGCTCTGAGCTGTCAGCAATAGCCTGATGTAGGGCTCAAATTCACAAATTGCAAGATCATGACCTGAGCCAGTCAGATGCCCTGAGATGATTATTTTTTAATAAAAAAGGCAACTAAAAATCATAAGCAGAATCTCTATCAAAAATATATTGAAGGAGCCAAGTATTGGATCATACCTGCCATTTAATGGAATATTATTAACATTAAAGTTAAATTATGTCAAAATAAATAATATAAAAGCTGCAGCACTGTATTTTTTGTCATGTATTTGGCAAAATGCATTAAGTACTCCAAATATACTTACTGAACTTTGACATAGTAAATATACTTCTGGGAATTTGTTTTAGGAAATAAATATTAAAAACAGCATTTTTAAGTAATAAAATCTCCTTAAACAAAAGTGATGCACTCTAAGTATCCAAATACGTATGCTTAAGGAGACCATTACCTATCAGTTCAAAATATATGTAGCTGTTGACAGTAGCAGTAGTATAATGATTTAATATAATTTAAAAACATGAAATTATATTAGATAGAACATGCATCTTGATTTGCTCAGGGCAATCCCAGTATAGCATTTTTTTGTAGACAAGTTACCATTACTTTTATTCTTCCTTTCACTTTTAAAGATCAATTATTCAGTTTATTGTAATTGCTATATTAGATAAAGGGGAAAAAATCAAGGGACAAAATAGTATGGATGACATAACTGAAAGAGTACAAATAAGTAACAATGAAATAAGAGTTTAAGTTTAGAATTAGAGGGAAAAAGCAGAATATTAACAATGTTTTATTTTTGGTGGGGGGAACCAAAAACAGGGGAAATTCTTCTTATTTTACATTGTACTGTGGGTCAAATGTTTTCTACAATGAACATGAATTATGATGAAAATGATATTAAGTAATTCCTTTATGTGTATGGTGGTGAGTTTTGCCAAAATAATTCTAAAATATTCAAAGCTAAATTTTCACTTTCTTTTTTCTTATTAAAAAAAAAGTTGTTTAATGTTAATTTTTGAGAGAGAGCGAGAGAGAGAGAGAGAGATAGGTACACTGAGCAGGGGAAGGGCAGAGAGGAAGGGAGACAAGAATCTGAAACAGGCTCCAGGCTCTGAGCTTGAACTTGCAAACTGTGAGATCATGACCTGAGCTGAAATCAGACGCTTATCCAATTGAGTCACCCAGGTGCCCCTAAATTTCCACTTTCTAGTGGAACCTTTTGTAACCATGGAATCTGTCACTCTTCATAAGGTCCTTTGGTTACATCATTTTTCTGTTCCTTACATGGTTCATTCATTCATTCTCTCACATATGATGTGTTTTTATCAGTGAAAGGAATTGGTAGTTTGGTGAACTCTTAGCAGATTGAAAAGTCTGGGGAGGAACATCATATATNGCTTCTCCCTTTCCAAAAAGCTCTAAGAATGAAGCAGAATGAGGTTCTTTATTCCCCTAATCCTTGGGAAAACGAGAGAAGAAAAATGCAGAATACATGGACATTATCCAAGTCTCCAGTCAATAAACTCGACAGGGCTGGGGGGCGGAGGAGATATCAGGCAAAATCTAAGTTTGGGCCACTCTTATAGTCTGGAGAGTTGGAAGGCATCAATTTCAAGAACTGGTCCAGGGCATGGGACACTGGTCAGGAAGGGTGGTAGCCATGCCTTATTTTCACATGATTTGGCTGAGACAGCTCCTCTATTACCATTGCTTCTGTGTATTGTGGGAGGGTGTTCAAAATTTGATTATGTTCCTTTTGGAGAGTCCTAAAGGACTCCTATGGGAGTCAGCATTGAGAGAAGAGAGTGAAGAAAGCTCAAGTAAAGAGAGGTAAATTGTGGACCACTCTCTTGTGGATAATAGGGAAAATGATGGTTTTGCCAAGTGGTTACAATAGTAGAAGTTGAAAAGGAAGTTTAGGCAGGAGAATGATATTGTCTAGGTCTGTGTGAGGAATCTTTATATGTTGTTTGGACCAGGAGGGCATACGAGACAAGGCTAATAAGAATGAACTGTTGCAAACTTCTAAAATATTTTTTAATGCTTATTTATTTTTGAGAGAGATAAAGACAGAGCACAAAAAGGGTCAGAGAGAGAGGGAGACACAGAATCCAAAGCAGGCTCCAGGTTCTGAGCTGTCAGTACAGAGCCTGATGCAGGGCTTGAACTCATGAACTGTGAGGTCATGACCTGAGCTGAAGTTGAATGCTTAACCAACTGAGCCACTCAGGCACTCCTGAATTGGTGCAAACTTAAGACAAATCATGATCAAGATTTCCTACCTTGCAGGTTCCCTAGAACAGATATCAGTGGGGAGATGGAAGATTTGGGATAGTTTTAACTTTAATGTGACTGAACTGTGGGTCAGAATCGACCAATACATCAGTGAAGTGGATGGAGAAAAACAATTCAGTTTATCTCAGGTAGATTAATTTCTCTTTCATTTGGTAAACTGTAATCCAGAGCCAGAAATCCAAATGAGTTAAAGAAAGAAACAATGATAACTGAGTTTCCACATGGAAGTTTGTGGCTGTGATTGCAGCTGTTCACATGATTGGTCCTTTGAATGTAACAAACAGTTATGGTGGCCAATAATTAACAGCAAATTCTCTTGTTAAAACCTGAGCCTCTGAGTTTTTCTATTAGAGTTTTTCTATACTTTCAATCAATATATATCAATTATATAATATTGTACCCAGGAGTGGAATCTGTTTTCAGCTCATGTCTCAAAAAGTTACTACCCTTGCCAAAGTTAGAAGATTAAAATTAACTCCCAATGATTGCAGAATACAAAAGACTAAAATAGCTCATCATTGCATCACATAGACATTAGGATTATGTACAGAGACAAAGTGGCAGTGACCTCACAAAGAGACACAAAAGCCATTTCTTAGTAAAGAACTAATTAGAAATAGGGATTTCTTCCCTCTTGGAAGAAATCAAAGCTCCCTCAAGATTACAATTAATACACACACACACACACACACACACACACACACACACCTCAAAAGAATACTAAAGTAAATTATGAATTTTGAGAGAATTTATAAGACCAAACTAAGAATAAGGAGTATAAATTGAGGAAAGTATTTCAGACACACTAGTGAGAAACTGAATGGCACTACAGGGCATACAAGTGAGAAGCAAGTGTCCTCTGATGAGTCAAAACAAAACAAAACAAAAATGAATACTAGAATGGAAACAGTTTATTGAACTATATCTTACAAAGTATTTGCCCAGACACTTGGGCAAGTGGAAACTAATTTTTATTGTGCTCAATTATATTAGATTAACTGCTTGTTATATCTCATTCTGTAGTGTGGATGCAGTCATTTTACATTGTTTCCATATTGTCTTCATTAAGAAACTGATCACATACATCAATACTTTCTTCTGAAGAGGAATCCATAAAATTGTGTTTACCCTATTCATAATTGATTTCTAGAGAAAATTACTCTGAGGAGTCTCTTTGGGGGAGATAAATGTTGTTTTTGTTTTGACAAGTCTATACATTTCCAGTTATTATTTCCTAGATATATTTAATTCGATTAGGGGAAATATGGTCCTCCTAAGGTATCTTGCCCTGAAATGGCCCAATAGTCTTCTCCATATTGGATGGTGAGAAATCAACCAAATAAAATTCTCCCTCTTGGAAAAATGTATATGAAATGCACTCATAGAAGATGGGTCAAGTATTGAAAATGGTATTGAGTTGGATCGCCTGGGTGGCTCAGTCGGTTAAGCGTCCGACTTCAGCTCAGGTCCTGATCTCACAGTTTGTGGGTTCGAGCCCCACATCGGGCTCTGTGCTGACAGTCAGCTCAGAGCCTGGAGCCTGCTTTGGATTCTGGGTCTCCTTCTCTCTCTGACCCTCCCCTGCTCACGCTGTCTCTCTCTCTCTCTCAGAAATAAATAAAACATTAAAAACAAAAATAGGCTTAAAAAAAAAAGAAAATGGTATTGAGCTACTCAACTATCCATGAGGTCTGCTGGTCACCTTAGTCTAAGTAGTGCTTCTAGAATAACTGAACGATTGCAAATATGACATCATACACAACCCCCCTTTTTTTTGTGTACCACTATAACTTATTCTCACCACCAAATATAATCTAGGCATATGTTTTCCTGGCTGTGCTGAAAATGGATTTCTAGATTGGATGGAGACGACTTGACAATCAATTTCTCACCTTGGTGCCAATAACCTAAAATCTAAGTAAGGAACCCACTTTACAGAATATTGACTAAGCACAGCATACACTATACATTTACTCAATGTACTGTTTCAGTTAGTATGAGTAAAATATAATGCAAGATTACTAGGAACACAATACTACAATCAACAAACACATAGATTCAATGGGAACAATACCAAATACACACAATGCATGCGCACACACACACAAATGAACACACAGAGACACTGACACATAAATCACTTCTATCTATGCCATTATCTTTGAATTGCATTTGGAATAGAAATAAAATAAAGGCCTCTTCCCAACTTTTCCCAAAGTACCACGATCTCACTTACCATCAGCTAGTCAACTATCACTCTTTCACTCTCCCGTGTATGCATAACATCATTTTTTTGTTATAACAGTATCCAATGTAGTTATCTCAAAAGTGAGTGATTAATTTTTAATTTTTATAAGAATTCCCAAATAGGTTAGAATTATGGTTATCTGTATTTCAAATACTGGTTTTCAACTGAATGTGTGAAACCTTCAGAATAACTGTAGCTTAAAAAATCCATTTCTCTCAAATGTCTGCAGTAAAAGAGGCATAGGATAATGAAGTGTTCAAATTATATTTGGGGCATATAGTTTATCAATAATTTGCTATTTTCCAGATGTCCCCCATGTGTCTAGTATAAAATACTATGTATAAAATTACTATAGAAATAAAGGTCTGATTTAAGATTCCAAGCAGCTGAGCTGGAACTAGAATTTTCCCACATATCATAGTATTAGCACTGATTCTTACCTTTCAAATGATGAATATAACATGTAACCCCAGTGTTAACAAGGATATCCCTGCCTTCAATGCCTGGATAAAATTACTTGAATTCTTTTTTCACAAACTCAGAAGTCCAATCTTCTTTTCAAGCCAAGATTTCTGTGCAGTACTCATGGCCACAAGTGGCTCAAAGCTGTCATTTGCTCTGAATCAATTATTTAGTAATTTCCCCATTGTCCTACTCATACTGTCCGTTATGCTCCAAATGGCATAATCTCTGAATTGATTCTGTTTTTTTACAGTGCTGTGTAGAAGTTCCTATTAAAGGTTTAGGGATTCCCAGATAAACAATTTAGAAATTGATGTGATATGTCCCTATCACCAAAATTACTTGTCTTATTCTGTAACTTGAACCTTAGCTTCCTGTTTCATTGCTTGCCCTTTCTCTCTTCTGGTTTTGCCTCCATCTTTCCCATCCCTCCACCTAATGTTTTAAGTACTTCTAAAGCGGACTATAATTTTGCTACCATTTTATAAAGAGATTATCATTAGCTAACATTTTGCCAGATCTTGGTTACTGCAGCCCTATGTACCCAGGGCTTTTTTAATCTCCCAAATGATTTATCAGATAATATCCCTATACAAATGTTAGTTCCTCCTAAAAGGAATTCTAGTGAGAGATGTTATTGTAAATATATATTAGGATAAAAAAGTATATATGCGTTGATATATATATACTCATATTCTCTATCTGTAGAGCATCATAGAATATACCTATTTAATCAGAGGTCATGATTTAAATTATTGGTAAAAAGATAATCGGTTTACTCACTTTTTCATGTTAATTTTTCCTATTATTTTAATAGACTCTATTTATTAGAGCAGATTTAAGTTCACAATACAACTGAGCGTAAAGCACAGTTCCCATATACTCTCTGTACCAACTCCCATACTACTTTCCCCACTATCTGTATTCTACAGCAAAGTGGTATTTTTGTTAGAATCCATGAACCTGTAATAACAAATCATTACTACCTAAAGTCCAGAGATTACATTAGGGTTCATTCTTGTTGCTGTATATTCTTTGTGTTGATATATAATGTCATGTGTCTACCATCACTGTATAGTATAGAGCAGTTGTATTGCTCTAAAATATGCTCTGGGTTCTGCATTCATTCCTGCTTACCCTTAAAGTCTGGCAACCACTGATTTTTACTGTCTCCATAGTCTCTTTTCTAGAATGTCATATAGTCGGGATCATATAATATGTGACCTTTCCGGATTGGCTTCTTTCTCTGAGTAATATGTGTATCAGGCCTGAAAGCTCATTACTGTTTAGTGTTGGATAACATTCCATTGTCTGCATGGACCACAGTATTTTTATCCATTAACATACTGAGGGGCATTAACCTACTGAGGGGCACATTGGTTGCCTACAAATTTTGGCAGTTATGAATAAAGCTCTAAATATCCACATGCAGGTTATTGTGTGGACATAAATTTTCAGCTCATTTGGGTAAATGCCAAGGAATGCAATTGATGAATCTTATGCTAAATCTCAAGAAGCTGCCAAACTGTCTTCCAAAGCAGCTGTACCATTCTATATTCCCCCACACAATGAACGATAATTCCTATTGCTCCAAACCCTCACTAGCATTTGGTGTTGTCAGCATTCTGGAAGTTGGCCATTCTAATAGGTGTGCAGTGGTACCTCACTGTTGTTTTGATTGGCATTCCCAAACTTACATATGACACGGGCCATCTTTTCATCTGGCTCTTTGCCATCTCCATCACTTCTTCGATGAGATGTCTGTTCAGGTCTTTTGTCCATGTTTAAATAGAGTTGTTTGTTTTCTTATGGTTGAGTTTTAAGAGTTCTTAAAATATTTTGGATAACAGACTTTTATCAGATCCACCTTTTGCAAGTATTTCCTCACAGTCTGTGGCTTATCTATTCAATATCTTGATAGTGTCTTTTGAGAGCAGAAATTTTTGATGTCAATGAAGTCCAGCTGAGCAAGTGTTTCTTTTACAGCTTGCACCTTTGGTGTTACATCTAAAATGTCATCACCACATCCAAAGTCATGCAGATTTACTCCTATGTTATCTTCCACAGGTTTTATATCTTTGTGTTTTACATACAGATCTATAATCCACAGATTACTTCCTTTTGAAAGTGAGAGAACTTAGGGCGTAGTGATAGTTCAGAGGTTGTTTTACAATACAGTACATGAGATCATGTCAATGATTAAACCCAGAACATTTAAGGTATGGAGGAAACAATGCCAAAAGTAATGAGGTGGCTGAGAAATGCAGGAGATTACAGGAAAACATGGCATTTGAGAGAGGCTGCTTGGGAAAGTTGTAAAAATCAGGTTGAAAATACATTGTAGAATAAAAGCATCATGACCAGTAAATGCCAGGTAGAACATTTTCATGGATGGCAAGAAAGAATATGAGAGTTCAGTTTTTAGTGGCTCAGGGCTGCCTATGGTACCACATGCAACTTCACAGAAAGGGCAGAGAAAGTCAATTAAAACAAAAACCTTACTTTTCTGTTTTTCTACTGGGTGATCTGCTTCTATCTCTTCTGATAGATTTTGTACAGACCATCAGTATTTTGCCATATCCACCCATACTGCAGTTTTAAAAACAAGTCTAATACTCTCGTATTTTTTTGTTTTGTCTTTAGTCAGACATACATTTACACCTAATAGGCCCTCAATGGAATTTATCAATGTTCAAGGCATCAAATATAATGTAATTTAGTCCTCTATGTATTGGGCATTTTCCCTGAGTTGAGCCTGTGTTAGTTTGTTAAAAAATATAGTAGACACATGAAACTGTACTTAGAGTATATTTGGTTTCTGCTTGTGTTATAACTCTCCATACAAACCCAAATTAAATTTTTTTTTGTCAGCTTTTCCCATATGAAATAGTCTCTGCAGTTAAGTTTTAAAATTAAGAAAACTTCCCAAGAAGTTTAATCAGCGAACAAATGATGACTGGATGATTAAATAACTTATTTTTTTAAATGAATAAATTGGAAACATAATAACTGAATTATTTCATTTATGTACATGATACTTTACTATTGTATATCTTACAT
The DNA here is from genome assembly GCF_008692635.1 of Crocuta crocuta. Lineage (NCBI taxonomy): Eukaryota > Metazoa > Chordata > Mammalia > Carnivora > Hyaenidae > Crocuta > Crocuta crocuta. Next base: position 580,001 of record NW_027528798.1, read on the forward strand.
GCTATCAAGGCACAATGTATTATGGTGCTTTGAATGTTTAAATTTCAGACCTTGTATCCAAACTACTACTTAAATACTATTTAATCTTTAAGTATTTCAAACTTTTGATTCTTTTGTGTTTTACAAAAATATATTTTTATGTCAATAATCTTTGACTTCAGAAACCTTGCAAAATAAATACTTTAGTTTCCACTTTAGTATTATAATATCTAATTATAATTAAGGAGATTCAAGGAAAATAAAGCAAATATATATATTTGCAGTAGTTTTCTGTTTTTTTGGAGGCAGGGTGTAAAATGTTCTATATTCAAATTAAATCCTAGTACATTGTTCAAAGTGTTTTTTTTTAATTTATCTAGAATACAATATTGGTTATCAAATTGTGTTTGCAGAGATAAAGCTATCTTTATTAAATATCAAAGTGTTAAAAATGGCTGATTGCTTTCTAGGCAATTGCATTATTTTCCTTGGGATTTAAAAAATTGCCTTGAGATTAGATCGTGTCTCTGTTGAACAACAACTACAGATAGTAATGTTTCCATTTATTTTTGAAATAGGACTTTCTTACATTTCATTGTTTGGTAATTACATGAGATAAAACAACTTTTCTTCTGAACTGTGCTTTCATGTTTAAATAATAAACTTTATTTAGATTTAAACCTATAAGCCTTTCTGTGGGGATATGATGATGCTGAATATAAACTATTTTTTGCAGTTGTGTAAATATTTTCTACTCTTAAAGGTTTAAAAAATGTATTTACTGGTCGAAGTGTTATAGGATAAAAATTAATAAAAATATAACATTATTTTGAAGGAGAACACTGTAGCAAAGATATAAAATTGTAACAAGATTAACTAAATGCTGTAATTCAGGTATACAAACCCAGCTGAGACCACCTGGAATGTTTACACAGGTCTATTTTTGAGTAAGAGCTGTAAATACTAGCCCTTTGCCCTTCGATAGAGAAGCAGCGGGAGTGCCTGCCAGTGCTTTTCATGGACAAAGCTCAACAAATCTAATAGCCAGGGAGCCTGGATGATGCATTCCATAGAGTTCTCCATCCAGGCATGAAAAGATGGAAAAGATAGGAGCAACAATCTGGAGAAGTAAATGGAGAAAATCTAGCATTGTAAATCCTTCCAAAATACTCTTCCTTAAGTTTGCCTTACCCATTTGCAAGTGCATTTTCTTCCATATTCAATTCAGTAGTAATATATACAAGTTTTCCCAAAATATGTCCTAGTACTTTTTAAATGGAATTACATTTCATTTACACCTCAGATTAATTAAAATCACTATATTAAGTTGAACCATCCATGAACATAGTATAACTCTCCATATATGTGATTCTTTTTTATGTCATGTCATTGGTTTTTATAATTGGGTTCATATAAATCCTATGTACTATAAATCCTTATTTTATATTTTTTATGTTCTTCATAATTCTCTATTTTCCCAGCTGTATTTCCTTAGAGTTATTCTCAGGATTACTACAATGTATATAAGACTCATTTTTTGAATTTGATACAGAAGCTCAGCACAAAGTAGGTCAAAAAATTCCTATTTTCTCTCCCTTCTTGCCAAGGATTGTCACCCCAAGAAAACTACAGCATGGCTATGTTTCAGAAGTAACTTTTCTCAGTTAATTTTCTACATGTTATGAGATCTGAAGGGTCAACAGGTAAAATGCTTGTCTTCACATACAATTAACAATTCTTTCCCAACTAGATTCTGTTCTACCCTGGTGTTAATACCTATTATACTAATGTAGTATCTGAAGCTCTTGTTTTCTTGCTCAGTCATATTGGAACACATTTTGCACTCTAATCTTCTAGGCAGCTCTGTATTTACCACACACACACACACACACACACAACACACTGCTATTTGTGTCCTTACTTTATTTTTGAAATTTCACAGATTTATGAAATATATGAACTCCTTGTTTCAGAATAATGTCTAGCATTGTATTGTCATGGGAAGTGAGAAAGGGGAGGCAGTAATTCATACTAGTCTGTCATCTTGCCTAGTGAATATTTATGTATTTACTGAGGAGTCTGTTTTCTAGAAAGAAGTAAAAAGACTGTACTCTGCATGCCATTCTTTGAGCAAAATATCAAAGTAGGCTTAGTTTGCCTGAATGCTCAAATGAAAAAAATACAAATACAAAATACAGTAGCAGAGAGGGAAAAAAGCCCATCAGGAAGGGCATCCCAGAAACAGTGATTTGAATAACATGAGCCTAATTATGCACCACCTCTTCCAGACCTGCCTCTAGGCTCCCCAGAAGGAAACACATGCATATACCCAAGTACTAATGGAAGAGTGAACTTGCTTCTCAGGAGAGTACTTCAAGTTTAACCCACTTGACGTGGTAATGGGATCAAACTTACTTTCTTAACAGAAGACACCTTCACTTTGGAACAATTAGCTCTTCACATATTCCACTCAACTTTAAAAGCTTCAGTAAAGATATCTCAAATATTCATGTAAGTAAAGTGTTCTTTTCATTTGGTTTCAAGACTCTTGTGTTTATAGATGCATTTGGCAAGGCATTTGTTCTTGGACCTGTTTTCCAATTCTCTTAATAAACAGTGTGTGACTTTGGGTAAAGCATCACTGTTCTAAATGCAAAATGATCATTTTCTCCATGATGAGTTTTTGTAAATAAGACTCCGTGGCATAGAGTTGACATTAATACATCATTGCTGCTCCTCCTCCTTCTCCTCCCTTGTTCATTCCTTCTATAGTCTCCTGAGTTCTAACTAACATGTATGCTATTGAATTCTAACATGTATGCACTTGCATACATGTATGCATAGTAGAAACTGCATACATGCACTCCTCAGATATAGTTATTTGGTTAATATATATCATTTCCACATGTACAAGAAAACACACACATTAACCAAGCCATTGCAAAGTATGTGTGTCTGATACTTACGAGTAGCAGCTTACTTTATTAGAATACTGTTTTCATGGCGTGTATAGTTGTGACTCCTTTAGACCACCTGCATCATTTGCTTTGTTGCTGCTTCACTGTGGCAAACAAAATCTTGTCGTTCATTATCATAAATATCACAAAAAGTCTCCCACATCCTATATTTGTGTTTTACTACCATGATTCAGAAACCATTATTTAAGACCTCATTGGAGAAAGCCCTATGTATTTCAATACATATCATACTCATAAATATCTCAGTTATACTTAGCCTGGCAGTTCTATGATGAATTCTATATCCCAGTTCTTTCCATGGATGATGAAAACAAAAGACAAGTTAAATGTCCAACATTAAGCAAATTATTGAAAAAGTATATTAGCAGAAATCAATATAATGGTTTGATAACAAGAAAAGAAAGGAAGTTATGTTCTACAATGTTACAGAAAAAAAATTCTAAATTCAGGAGGATGTGGGGGGTTCCGTCCACTAAGCATCCAACTTGGTTTCAACTCAGGTCATGATCTCATGGTTCGTGAGTTCCAGTCCCACCTGAAGCTCTGTGCGGACCGTGCAGAGTCTGCTTGGGATTCTCTCTCTCCCCACTCTCTCTGGCCCTTCCCTGGTCATTCTGTCTCTCTTGAAATGAATAAAAAATTTTTAAAAACCTTAAAAGATTCTAAATCCAAGAGTTTAAATTGTAAGAACATTCTTATTGAAAATAAGCAGATAGATGCTAAAAGTGTATATAGAGTAATAAGTTATGTCCTTTCATCAAAATTGGGGTTATATGAGTGGGTATTTGGTGTATGTATTTTGTTTTTCAAAATGACTACATGTCATAAAATGAAATCAGTAGTTTCTAGCCTATTCTATGAATTAGTATTACTCAAATTATGTTCTAACCTATGTCCAAGATGTAAAAATACGGTATCTATTTTTGCAGTTGAAAATAGCTGTGGGTTAAATAATTTTATTTTATTTTATTTTATTTTTTTTTTTTTACAAATAGTTTATTGTCAAATTAGTTTCCACANCCCCTCAGCTGTGGGTTAAATAATTTTAACAAGTAATTTAAATCGTGTGTGTGTGTGTGTGTGTGTGTGTGTGTGATGACTGAGAATGCACGTTTTATATATTTTTAAGATAAAAAGATGTAGGGGCCCCTGAGTGGCTCAGTTGATTAAGCGTCCAACTTCAACTCATGTCATGATCTCCTGGTTTGTGGATTTGAGCCCCACTTCGGGCTCTGTGTTGACAGCTAGTTCAGAGCCTGGAGCCGGTTTCAGATTCTCTATCTCCCTCTCTCTCTGACCCTCCCCTGCTCATTCTCTCTCTCTCTCTCTCTCTCTCTCTCCCTCTCTCAGAAATAAACAACATTAAAAATTTTTAAAAAGATAAAAATATGTAACGAAAACGTTTATTTGCTATGGATCTATTTTATTTACTCTCCCAGATTCCTCCGAACATTCATTCCCTCTCCTCCTCTCCTTTTGAGAAGTTCTACTCCCTACTTCATGAAGCTGGAGGTCCAACCTAGTGGATAGTCTGAGAGTTGATCATTTGTATTAGAACAAATCGTATAGTAAGGCAAAGCCCTAAGTCAAACACGAATACACAGCTCACATAGGATTCTACATAGTCTAATAATTTTCAAGCCCTTTTTGTTCTAGCTCTGATCTTTCTCCTTGCATCTGGATACACTGAAATAATTACTCCCTAGTGTTCAACCAGGATAAATCATATGAACTTTAATAACCTCATCAAGGATTTACTTGTAATTTGTCCTCCAAATTTATGACCCTTCCTGGGCTCCCTGTGTTGAGTAGAACCCAGTCACCCACACCATAATGTTCAACTTGCTACAATGACAGACAAAAATAGATAGATAGATAGATAGATAGATAGATGACAGATAGATAGATTAGATAAACAAAATATTTCAAGTTTACCTCATTAGCCTTTTCAAACCAGTTTCAACTTTTCATTGCTATTGCTATCAGTAAGTATCATGGACTTCTTTACCTATAAATAAGGGGTCTTCTGAAATAGGGTTCTAGCTTGTCTCTTTGGTTCTTATATGCTCACATCTAACTCTTTGCTGGCCCTGCCATCCAGAGCATATACCTCCTTAAACTGTGTTACTCGTGAGAGAACCAGACAAAAGTAAGCTATCTCACAATATAATTATTTGACTGACTGAGAAAAATTCTTGTCAGTGTCAATTCATGACAAAGTGATTTCTTTTTTTAAGGAAGACTGAGTCTACACTTGACCATAAGAATATCAAAGAGCAATATGCATACTTATATGAAATACAAAAGTTCTATTCTGTTAAAAATATCTGATAGTACATATTCCTTCAAAAAATAACAGGTGAAATATTTAAAACACTTTGCCTAAGGGAAGAGTATCCATTCTGACTGGATTACCTTTGACATATTCCACTTCACTCTTGATTTGGGAGAGCTTCTTTGAACTTCAATATTTACTAATTTATTATTATTCTTTTCAAAAGTGTGCTGGTTATTATCATTTGTGTTACTGCTGCTGCTGCTGCTGCTGCTGCTGCTCCTCCTCCTCCTCCTCCTCCAACTACTGAGTGGTACTGAAGACTGTATAAGCATTCTCTGATTTAATTTGGACATTACTGCATGATAATTATAATTATTACTTCCACTAATAGAGAGCAAAAATGAAGTTTAGATAGGTTATATAGCTCACTCAAATTTTCAGAAGTATAAAAAAGAAAAATAAGGAATCAAAGAGAGGTCCTTCTGGTTGTAAAGCGTAATCTATTAAGAGACACATTACACTATCTACTTTTTTAAATGTCCCTTATTATTACTTTATTTTACAATCCTACATTACATAGGTTTCTCCCCACAATTTCACTTTAAACATAAAAAAAGTTTTAGAAATACCTGTCTTTAATTTTGCAAATTATAAGAGTTGTTCTGAAGACTCAGGTGTTTCAACTGAACTATAACAACAAAAATGAAACAATGAAAATATAACAGTAAAAATTCCTTGGTAACATTATGTTCTGCACTTTAAAAGATAAAAGAACAATGCCTATAAATTTTTAATCCACCTAGAATCTTAAATTATATATTGCATATTTAAAATAAGTACTGTCTACATCAGTGTTTACTACAAAGAATTTTTATCTGTAGCTTTCTTCAGGTAAGAACTGGTCAGCTGTATCAAATACAACAGAAAGATCCAAAATCTTCTGTCCATTAAGATATGGAACAGTTTCAATAAAGCCATGAGGGTAGATTCCAGATGGATGAGTAACCAGAACTGGGATAGTGGTAACAGTTTTTGCAGATTACCATTTTCCCTCGAGGTAGAAGAAAGGTGATTTTGTAGTGGCTATGGTCACAGGCAAGTGACTGGAGTATCAGAGAAGGTTTGACTTTATTTATAAGCCTAAGGAATCATCCCTAGAAGCAATAAAAATCCAAATATAAATACAAACAAACACACACACATATCTATCTATCTATCTATCTATCTATCTATCTATCTATCTATACACACACACACACATACACAAATATATAAAAATATATATACACAAATACACAGACACACACACAGACACACACACACACACACACACACACACACACACACCAGCCAGATGCACCTAAAAAGGGATCCTAAAGAGGGAATGGGGTAAAGCTTAGAACGGAAATGTGGGGCACCTGGGTGGCTTGGTTGGGCATCTGACTTTGGCTCAGGTCATGATCTCACAGTTCATGAGATGGAGCCCTGCATCAGGCTCTGTGCTGACAGCTCAGAGCCTGGAGCCTGCTTTGATTTCTGTGTCTTCCTCTCTCTCTGCCCCTCCCCGGCTCGCTCTCTCTCTCTCTCTCTCTCTCTCAAAAATAAATAAATGTTTAAGAAATGTAAAACAAATAAGTTTGATGAAAGAAATGTTAAATGCACCCTTAATCTTTGCATTGAGAAGAGCAGAAAATCTACTTGTAAGTACTGGAAAGAAAGTCCAAAGTGCTAACCCACAAATGAAGCTCACACATACAAAAACATACATGAAATTAACCACAATCACTTTCCATGTGAATACTCTTTTATACATTTCACTTGATCCTTATAATATCCTTTTGAAGTGAACAGGGCAGAAATAATTAGTGTCCAAATAACTGCCGAGGGACCACGCTTCAGAAGTAAAAAAGAACCACCTAAAGCACACAGAGGCAGCAGTAGAATAAAATCCCCAGTTCAGGGGAAACTCCTGGCACAGTGTGTGCTTCCCTACAATATACCTCCAACCCACAAGCCCTATTAGTGACATACTGACAGCAGAGAAAGTCACAGGCAGACTTATGCCCTGATCAGGCAAAGTGGTTACTGCTCTCTGCACACTTGACAAGTCACTTCCATAATAAATGGTATTTCAGTTTTCTCTCTGGCCACATAAATGAATAAGGGGTGATAATGACATTCTTATTATTTTAGGAACATATTTGCATTTGTAATGATACAGCTCCTACCAGGCACCAAAACCATAGAGACAACTGTCTGAATTAATTATATTTGTTTGGCTGATTAGATAAAAAATGCAAACATAAACTTCACATCAAACTACTTTAAGATTATTTAATCCTTCTCTTGAAAGGGAAATGGGTCTCTGAAGTTGTTCTTTTAAACTCAAAAAACAGATCATTAAATCAAGCAGCTGAAACAGTTCTTTAAAAATTACCCACCCCACCCCAAATTCTTGCATTTTCTCAAGTGTCTTAAATAAGCATATCAATCTACATAATATTAGGATTTCTTTATTAATTTGCAGTGATTTCCTAGATTAGCCTGTGCAATTTTCATGAGCCAAGCCCCATGCTTCTATGGGAAGTGATGGCTTAAGCAGTGTCCATTTAGCCGACAGCACTTTGAAGTGGAGATAAGTGCAGATAAAATCATCCCCCTGAAGTCCTCAAAGTGTGCAATTAGCTCTGCAGATGTGCTTTGTCCACACCTACCCTTTAATGATCACTAAGTCCTTGTTAAATGGCGCGGTACCACCACTCACCTCCCTGTACACACCAGCTGCCAGCCTACCTTCAGTTTTCTGAGGTCTATAATGGAGTCCAAATGTGCCCAATACCCTTTCAATGCTTTGAACCATTTTTTAAAGCTGTGCCTCACTTATCAATGAAGAATAATTCCCAGAGTGGGAGCAGTGGTCCAAAGCCTTATCATCTCTCATTTACAATGCCTTCACCCTTCCTACTGTATTCTAAACTACAAATCAAATTTATCTCTTCCTGGCTTAAACCATTTCAATGGCTCCTGTCACTTACAAGACAAAATCCAGAATTCTCAATATGGCTCTAATCCATCTCCTCACTTTATCTGCTATTTTCTCCTCATACCTAGCATGACAAAATATGTATGTCATCTATCCATCCAACCATTCATCCATCGATCAAATATTATATTGAATATCTATACAGCTTCCAATTTGCAGATATCCATGACTGTATTCTCATAAACATATATTTCAATGCCAGTTCTTAAAATGTACAGTGGTCACTTTCTACCAGGCGTAATATAGTTAATCTTCCAAGACTGCAGTGAGCAAGGGAGGAGGGGTGACAATTGAGGCTTCATATATGTATTTACGTGTGCATGAATGTGTGCATAGGTTCTGGAGGTAGGTGTGAATACTAATTACCAAGAATTAAATTTTGAGTAACTCACTTTTTGAGTAAAAAGGGAAGGCTATAACTGGGTCTTGAAGGATGTACCATTTAACAAAGCAAAAGAGTCATCAGTATCACTAAAAACTTCCCAACTGTAGGCCAAGACAGATTGTAAGAGACTCTGTTACAGATCTGGCGCAGTGATAACAAGGGAGACAATAAGTTAGGAAACCAGAAAATGCTCAATCACTGTAATGAGTGGCAAGGATGAGATTGCACCAAGAAAGGCTACCTGACCCACAGAGTCAGAGACCTGGTTAAAAGAACATGGTGTCCCAGGGGCGCCTGGGTGGTTCAGTCAGTTAAGTATTTGACTTTGGCTCAGGTCATGATCTCATGGTTTGTGAGTTCAGGTCCCACATGTGGGCTCTGTGCTGACAGCTTGAGGCCTGCTTTAGATTCTGTGTCTCCCTCTCTCTCTGCTCCTCCCTGCTCATGCTCTGTATCTCTCAAAAATAAATTAACATAAAAAAAAAGAACTTGGTGTCCCAACAGGCAACATAGATGGCACCCACCATTGCTCTATAATAAAAAAAAAATCTTTATTTTTAAAAAAGTCAAAGAATGGAGGATCAAAAGGAGTTCAGTTATTCCAATAAAAATTAATCATTCTTTGGCCAGTTTCTATTGTACAGGGAATTACTGAAAAAGAGGCCAGGTATATGAGAAAAATGATCCTGCAGAGTACATGGTTATAATTCCAGCATTCTTCCACCAGAGGGAGCTGCTGCCATTCTCCTGGGTAATTAGACACTAGGGAAAAGGGAATACCCCAACATTTTGAGGGCTGTTCAACACAGGGTCTAAAATAGCATTGATATTTGTAGATAGGAAGCAGCATCGGTCTCACCAGTTTGATTTGGCCATACAAGGACCAGGAAACAAATGGAGTCCTGACTAAGGACTGGATACAGTGTTTCCAGTGGCCTCGTGAGTCCATGCACCATAATTTCTCTGCTCTTGAGGGTATAATTAGAATAGATAATAGCTCGTCATTAATTCAGCCAACATATTGTTTTTCTTGGAGGGTCTGATGAGAGATACTGTAGTGGGGAAGGCCACGTAGAAGGTTCTAGAACTATCTCTCTTCTTAGGAATAAAGATCCGAAACTACCATATTCTAGGGGCTGGGAAAGAAATTAGAGTCACTCTTACAAAGCCTAGAAGATGTAAGAGAGGTGGTTTCTATCGCCTCCCCATTTAAATCACCAGCCTAGCCTCTTTGGTTCATTAGGAGATGACAGGAGACTAACACAAGCTCAGGAGATGAGTAGCCAAAAACGCAACTGCTCTGCCAGAAATGGTGTTTTTGCTAGAGTCAATGAACCTGATTCAGGTGCATGGTATGCAGCCACTGATCTGGAAAATATGTTCTTTTTTATCTTTATCACAAAAACTGATCAGGCACAGCTCATGTTTATTTAGAATGAATGGTACACATTTACATTACATTACATCACATTGAGTAATGTGTTATAATGAAATCCAAAGGCACTGGGTTTAGCCAGACATCATATAAAACAACACAATGAACCAAAATACTGATCACGTCCAACTAATCTGACCAGAGAACAAAATGGCTAGCATATTGGAGACTTTAGTAAGATGTTAGTGGACAAGATATAAACCCTATGAAGATTCAGGATCCTACCAAATTATTAAGAAATTAGGTGTCTAATGGCCTGGAGCATGTGTGAACATCCTCTCTAACATAAAGAAAAATGATTTAATCTTGTCTCTCCCTTCAGGAAGAATGAAGCCCGGTGTGTAGAAGCCTCTTAAACTTATAAAAGTAGCTTGTTTCATATCTGGGAAAACTACCTCCAACCATACCCTAGGGAACCGGAAAAGTTAACAGGTTTGAGTTGGATGTAGGACAGGAAAATGCTCTCAAGTAGGTCAAGGGTGTGGCCTATCAGGCCTTATATTATTAAAGACAGAAGCAGTGGCATAAGATGCTAAAAACCAAACCAAACCAAAATCACTTACAGATGAATTCACTGGAATAATCATGATGAAGACCCCGCGAATTCTGGAACAAATCTATGCCGTCAGTAGTGCAAAACTGTATACAATTTGAAAATCAGCTCTGGGGTATTCTACTGGCTCTGATGGAGACTGTGGAACATCAAGTTACCACATAACTGGAAGTGCCCATCACTCCCTGGGTAGTGTCAGACACACCAAGTAATACTGCATGGCTGGTCCAGTAGCAAGTCATCATAATAGAGAAGCAGTAATTCTGAGATCAAGCCAAAGCAGGACCAAGAAGACAAGCAAGCTATGTAAGGAGGCGGCCTCAACCCTCCCCTCTGAGACACACCCTCCACTGCTTTGGTAGTTCTTTAATTCATCCCTATGGTCATGTGGGATATGCCTCATGAAAAATGGATGGGTGTCACTCAGTACGTAGTCCCAGCCCTAAATGGACGACTATTGCCCTATCATCCTAGCACAAACAAGGAGAGCGGTGAGGGAAAATCCTCCCAAGAGTTACACATTTGTGTGTGGCACGTGGCCACTCATTTGGTGTGAGTTGAGCAGCGGCTTGGGATTAGAATACACGCAGACTCGTGAGCAGGGGAGAATGACCCAGTGGACCGGTCAGGGGCCTGAAAGAAGAAAACTCGGAAGGGAAGGAGTGATGAGGACTGGTGTGGAGGGATGGGATGGGCCTCATAAAAGAAGTGAGAAACTGTCATATTAGGTATTATTATCCATCAGAAAGCATCCACTGCAGAAGAGGCCACAGTTCACATTGTGTTTCGTTGTTATCTTATATTCTATGGGTTTTGGACAAATATATAATAACACATATCCATCATTATGGTATTAAACGGAGTATTTTCACTGCCCTAACACTCCTTTGCGCTCCACCTATTCATCCCTCCACCAACGCCTGCAAACCCTGGCAGCCTTTTTTTTGTTTTTTCTTTTACTGTTTATTAATTTATTTTGAGAGAGAGAGAGAGCCTGCATGAGCAGGGGAGGGGCAGAGACAGAGAGAGAGAGAGAGTACCAAGAAGACTCTGCACTCACAGCAGAGAGCCCAACACGGGTCTCAAATCCACAAACTATGAAATCACAGCCTGTGCCTAAATCAAGAGTCAGACACTCAGCTGACTGAGCCACCCAGGCAACCTGTTTAATGTCTCCATTTTGCCTTTTACAGGATGTCATATTGGAATTATACAATATGTGTGATTTTCACACTGGATTCTTCCAGTTAATAATATGTATTTAAGTAATGTGCATATCCTCCATGTCTTTTCACGGCTTGATAAGTCATTTCTTTTTTTAGTGCTTAATAATATTCCATTGTGTGGATGTACTATGACTTTAAAATACCAGTCTGATAATTCCAATATCCCTCTCATGTCTGGTTCTGATGCTTGCCCTATCTCTTTAAATGGTGGGGTGTTTTTTTTGTTTTGTTTTGTTTTTTGCCTTTTGGTAAGCTCTGTAATTTTTTTGATAGTAGTACATGATGTACTAGGGAAAGAAAAAAAAAAAACTACCACCAATATGCCTTTAGTAATAGTGTGGTGAGGTGTAGGGGAGGGAAGCACTCTATATCCTATGATTAAGTCTCAGTTTCTTACTAAGCCGGCCTACGCCTTTGGACTGTGAACTTCACAAGGGCTTCTTAGGTTTTGTGGGTTTTTTTGGTCTTTTTTTTTTTTTTCCAGCCCCCTGAGGTGGGACAGGATGACTAAAGTAGGCAGAGTTTGGATAATTCCCTTCTGCAAGGTCAGTTAGGTTCTGATAATACCCCTGCAGGTCAGACCCTAGTTAGTTTCCTCTCAGGATACTCCTTGTTAAAAACAGAATAATCTGGCATGTTTCAAATTGTTCCTTTCCCCTCCTTTCCTGCCAGAAGCCTGAGGGGATTTTTCTCCTTCACTGGGGGAATCTAGCGGAACTCCCTGAAAGTAAAGCTCACAATAATATGGGGCCCCCCTCTGACTTGGTTGCCCTGGAGGCTTTCTCTCCCAGTGCATCCACCTCTGCACCCTGCACACGGCCTCAGGCATTTCATCAGTTACTGCTCAGTTCTCACTACTCAGTCTCTGGTTTCCACTCTTGAGTCTCTGTTCTTGTAAACAGGGACTCCCTGTATTGACCTGCTTCTCCAAACACAGTGCCTGCACTTTGCGTTCTGTCCTCTTCTTCTGGGATCCAACACGATTTGTTGATTTTTCACTCTCCAACTTTTCCATTGTTGGGGCCAAATGGCGACTTGCAAGGTTTTCACATGCAGAGCTGCAGTCTCCTGACATCTTGCATGGGAGGACAATTCATTTCGGCACTTGTTTTGGGCACGGTTTTACTTTTTCTCTTTAAGGGCCTCAGCCAACACCACTACCTGATGGCTGTATACAGCATCTGATTCGCTGACACAGCCTTCAGATAACATCATGTCAGACTAAAGGATCATCTTTAGAATGAAGGAGGTGAGAGCGGCACGTGATCATGAGATGCAGCGGTCAGCTCAAGCACCACGCAGGCTGCAGTTGCTGGCCTGCCAGCATGATGAAATGGTCTATGGGAGGCTCACCTGAAGGGCCAGCTCAGGGGTGCCACTTCGGCGGGGTTTCCCGGGTTTCAGAGTGCACTCCAGACCAATGAACTGCCGTGCATGCCCCCTCCTTGAAGGGTAAGAACGTACAAGTCTGGGAACCCTGAGGGAAAGCAGCGTGCTCCCAATTACCATCACTTCTGGCAACCTTCTTGGGGAATTTGAGCCTCTCATCCCATGTTCCTGGGCTCAGTAGTTTCAGATCTTCTTGTTCTCAAAATGAAATGCTTCTGCCAGCAGACACAGCAAGGGTCCTGATTGACTCTAAGCTCTCTGGTCACCTTGGAATCCTTCTGTCAAGGTGCCAGCAGGAATAATTGACCCTGAACCCCAGGAGGAAGTACGGCTGCTGTTACTCAGTGGGAACCAAGAATTGTGTCTTTACACCCAAGTGACCCCAGTAATTCTGAGCCCTCTTTTGACAAACTATGATGGTAACTAGACAAATGAAGCAACACCAGTCTGAGAAGGGACACAGACCCCTCAAAAATGAGAATCTTGGCCATAACAGCAGATAAGCTACTGTGACTTGCAGAGGTAAAAACTGAGGGTCTGGAAAATATAAAATAGATTATGGAGGAAGGAAACAATCATCAGATGTGGTCTTGACATGAGCTATAGCAGATCAGCTGTTCTCCTAGCTAGCAACCCTCCTTCGAATCTCTTCATTCTCCCTTTGGGGTGCAAGAAATCATGATCCCAGTTTCTGGCAGGGCTGTTGGCAGACAGTCCTTGGGTCTGTTTGTTAATTACCTCCGCTGAGGCACCCTCCTACACTGTTGGTGGGAATGTAAACTGGTACAGCCCCTCTGGAAAACAGTGTGGAGGTTCCTCAGGAAACTAACAATAGAACTCCCCTATGACCCAGCAATAGCACTGCTAGGAATTTACCCAAGGGATACAGAAATGCTGAGGCATAGGAGCACATGTACCCCAATGTTCATAGCAGCACTCTCCACAATAGCTAAAACATGGAAAGAGCCTAAGTGTCCATCAACAGATGAATGGATCAAGAAGATGTGGTTTATCTATACCATGGAATACTACATGGCAATGAGAAACAATGAAATCTGGCCATGTGTAGCAACATGGATGGACCTTGAGGGTGTTATGCTGAGCGAAATAAGTCAGGCAGAGAAGGACAAATATCATATGTTTGCACGTATAGGAGGATTAGGAGGAACTTGACGGAGGAACAAGGGGGAGAAGAAGGGCGGAAATGGTGGGGGAAAGGGAGAGAAGCAAACCATGAGAGACTCTTGAATGCTGACAAAAACTGAGGACTGATGGATGTGGGGGGAGGGGGGGATGGGCATGGAGGAGGACACTTGTGGGGATGAGCACTGAGTGTTATGTGGAAACTAATTTGACAATAAACTATTAAAAAAAAAAAATTACCTCCGCTGAAAGTGGTTTCCTCTCCCAAGTCAACACCGTTTCCTGCAGCAGCCCGCATCAAACACTGATGCAAAGGGAGTAGAAACTCCAGTCTGTCTTTCCTCAAGTTAGGATGGCACAGAATAGTCATGGGAATTTCAGTGCTTTACAGGGACTGTCTGAAGCTTCCACTGAGATGGTATCACAACATAAATTCTACTTTTGCACAATCTTACATCTTTTTTCCCCCTCCCATAGAATGTGATCCCAAGAGTACTCCATCATTAACTTCCTGCAAGGTAGTCTGTTTTAGGATCAGCTCTCTGGGAAACTCAAACTGCAACAGTCTCCTAGTTATCTTTCTTGTCATCTTTCCCCTTCCTTGGCTCTAAGCCACGCTATACACTGCGGGAATAGCACCTTATTGTTTAAAGGAAGTTAGGTTATGCCTATTAAATACTTAAAGATTATTTTAAAAAATTCCCATCTGTTTTAAATGCATCTCAACTGCATTCAAGGCTTTCTGAAGACACGGTCTGTCTTTAGACACTTTGATCACATACCTTATTTGCCTACTGATGGTCACTAAACACACATGTGGTGGCATCCTTCCAGTTCCAAGGACAGGCCACACCCTTTTTCACTTTATCCTCATTATATTATCTACTTGGAGGGATATGATATCTTGTCCAGCTCCATCTCACCATTCATATGTCAAGTTAAACATTGTTTCCTCAGGGAAACCATCACAGATCACCACATCTAGCGTAGGTCTTCTGGAAATTCTGTTAGACCCTTATTTCTTTGATTCACAGCAGTTTCTGGACTCTGTATTTCTTGTTTACTTGTTATCATCTGTCTCTGACATCATTCTGTGTGTTCCACGATACAGCATAAAGTACATCTATAATGACTGTGTGAGTATTCACAAACCACACGCTCTCTCTTCAATAAGCATTCAGAAACTGCTGTGTAAAAATCAGCCGAGGATGTAGTTATATGCACCTGTTTCCAGAAGGATTTCTCTTGGCCAGTACAACACTTCTTGACTGAACAACCATAAGACTGTGGCCCACATTGAGATGTGACTTAACCTCTTTGTATAACCATGTGGGTGGACACTTCCTTCCACCTGTATAGCTGCACAACTGCCAAGGCCACACCCTTTCCACATACACAGTGAGAGAGACCTCAAGATACGGATCTCTGATTGTGGCATGTCCATTAGGATTCAAGCATTACCTTTGGGTTGATTATATGATTGCTCCAGACCTAGAAGCCTGTCACTCAGTATGGACCATACTCACTCTTTTGTTTTACAGTCCCTTTGTTAGTACAGATGGCGGTAATAAATTCTTGATTGGCTGTGGGCCATTGCAACCAACTATCCTTGACATTCAAGTATATAAGGCATAAAGTGGTGAGCTAATATTGCCAAGGAACATAGTATTAAAGAGGAAGTTACATATCTGTTCTGCTTCTGTGTTTCTAAAATCTCTAACATCTCCTTCAGCTGAAAGCTCATGCTATGTCTTGATAAAAACAACAACAAAAATTTTTTTTGTTGTACCACAAAGAGTGGTACAATGAATCTTCTTAGGTTTAAAAAGCTAAAACCAATTGTGTGTCTATGTGTATGTGCTGTACACACATTGAGTACTTGAAATAAACTTCACAGCCTGCTCCAGTATACCAGCGTGGGGCACAGAATAGGGTCAAGAAATGGTGCAGAACTCCGCGCTTAAGATGAGAAGGGAAGATCAAGCTGAACAAGTAGAACAGGTGCTCCTATTGAGGCATAACTAATGGAAGAGACAGAAGAGAAAATGAACAAAAAATGTAATAAGAACTGCTGTGCAATTAGAGCAAAGAGAAGTTTCTGAAATCAAAAGAATTGTGTGAAATTTAAGCTCTTTCATAAGATTACCAAAGTCCTAAGGGACAAAGGGCAGGCTGTCACATTATGTTTGTAAATCTCCTTCTCAACACGGTATCCCATACAGAGAAAATGCACAATAAGTGGACTTAAAGGAAATGATTTCTTGAGTAGAACCAGCAAGTAAGCAGCCCCCAACCTGGAAAGGTGCCTGAATAGGGTCTGTTCCTATTTCACCTGAAGAGAATCAGGCATATGGCTTTGAACAGCTTACTTTACAATGACTCCTTCTTTTATAAGATACTTGGCCTTTTGTGAGTAGAGCTACAGCTGTCTCTGAAAATGGCAACATCTGATCCTAAGACCCAGAATATAAAGCACTTGAAAATGTCATTCACTTAAGGTTACCCTCTAATGTTAAGAGCTTAGGGGGAAGAAAAGCAGATCTGGTGAAGGAAAAGAACAACCAAATAACTATTTTTATGATTATGAAGAATAGGAATGCATGCTTTATGCCTAAAACCTTTTATTCTTGGCAACATTTGAAATAGGTTTATCATTTTGAAAAATATGCAGTTAGATGAAAAACAGAAATGATGGCATTGTTTATCTCTTTCTAAAACACATGTAACCAGGGGACTTTATGACAGATGATAGTTGTAGAGTTCTAATAAATGGTAAGACCAGGAAAATTGAAGGTTGTGTTAGAGGTGATTTTATAGATGGTGATATGATTAGGTAATATGATGTCCCTTATTTGATAATATAGGTCCAAAACCCCACTGCATTCCTTTTTAATTATGTGATCTCATCTGTAGAGATTACAATAGCACCTACCTCGCTGAGTCATTTGGTGAATTAATACTCATATAAATCCTAGATATGTAGTAAGTAATAAATATCCCTAAGTTTAAACTTCATTTTACTGATTGGTATCTTGAAGCCCATTCATTATGACATTTATCTATCATGTCATATGCTACAAGAGTTGTGTGTCCGAGGGAGGAAAAAAAAAAAAAAAAAAAGAGTATGATTTTTGCTTTGGTGACAGTCATATAGTTTTGTGGTGAAGCATGATTATAAAGATTTATGTCAGATATATTTACCCTTAATGAAAGAAAGAGCAAATGGTGAGGTAGATCTAGTAGTAAAGGCTCAATTCTGCCTGCAATGATCTGAAAGAACTTTCTAGGGCAGGAGGACCATGATCTGTATGTAGTTGAGAGATGAGTAAGAGTTTACTCCATGATGGGGAGCAAATTCTGACCAGAAAGAAGAGTGCAGCATCAAGGATGTATGGCATATGATGCCAACTGCAAGTAATTGGACAGCGATGTCTGATGGAGTGGGTGAGGAAGGACCAGAAAGTTCTGCAGAGACTTTCTTTTGTGGGTCTTCTGTGCCAGGCTCAAGCCCATATACCATGTTCTATGGGGCAACCATGGAAAGGAATGATTTTTTGGAGGGAGGAAAATAAATATTTTATTTATTTTTATTTTTAAACTTTTCATATTGAAATAATCTCAGAATTCCAAAAATACTGCAGAGATATTACAAAGATCTTCTATATACCCTTCACCCATTTTTCCCAAATGTTAACATCTTGTAGGTCCATAGCTAAATATCAGAAAAAAGGAAATTATCATTGATTGAACAAGATTGTGAAAGTCTTGGATTTAGCCACATTCAACTAACATATTTGAGTCTCCATGTTCTTATAGCATAGGAATAATAGTTGCTTGGATGTCTAGTGTAGAACTTAAATCACACATTGTGTGGATAACAGATATGATACTTTCTCTAAAATACAAAAAAAATCAAGCAATTTTGAATAAGTGCTATGCTTTCAAGAAATGACTATACCTGTGATGAATTAACCATAGTGAAAATGCTTCCTTAATGCTTCAATAGTAAACGTGTGAACACACAAGTCCTGTTCACAGGAAGATAGACAGAATTGGCCTAATGTCAACAAAAGAGTCCACAGGATTTTTGAAAGATATCTGGATCTCAAAGCAGCTTACTAGGAATATTAGATTTTGGTTTCATAGGTATATTTCCTCTTCTAGGAATTGTTAGACTTTCTATTTAGCTAATATTTAATGAGTACAGATTCTGATTTGTCTCTTCTTTTGCATTTAGGGCATGATAGACACCTCCTGACACAGTTCTCTGCAATGCCACCCCCTGGCATTCACTCCATGTAATCCTTTTTGCCCTCCAAGTATTTGCTGGACCTAGTAAATGGCCCCAACCAAATACAACACAAGAGATGAACTATCTCTTCTGAGATTAGGTTAAAAAGACAGAGTTTTGTTTTGCTAGAAATCTCTCTTTGGTTTACCTTGCATGCTTATTCTTATGAAATAAGCTGTCATATTGTGAGCTGATCTACACAGTGGCCCTCACAAGAACTGCCTCTGATCAACAACTTGTGAGAAACTGAGACCCTCAAACCAACAATCTACAAATGAACTAATCCTGCTAATAGCCACTTGGTGAGTTTGGAGGATTTTTCCCTGGTTGAGACTTCAGATGAAACGTCTGATTGCATCATTACAAATGAGTGAAGCAAAGGACCCAGGTAAAGTGTGCCTGGATTTCTGGCCCACAGAAGCTCTGATAAAAAAAAAAAATGCTGTTTCAGACCACTGAATTTGGAAGTAATTTGTTATACAGCATTAGATATGTAATGCAAGTGGTAAACCAGTTATATAAACTTCCTGTTATTATGTAGCTGCTATATAAGTGGAATAAATTGTGTGAGTATCTAGGACAGCTTGCCAGGAAGAGACCAGGGCAGATATTTCTGACTACATATAAGGAAACTGAATCTCAGGAAGAAAAAGTAATTTGAACCAGATAACAGAGCACAGTGGGGAAAATTGGCATTTGTATGCAGATTTAATAACTTTATATCCTCATCTTTGTCTAATAGTTTCATAAAAATAATAATAGTAAACTCATAAACAGACAACCCCAAAGCTTATAAAGACTTGTTTAACAGATTAAATTTAATACGATGTGTCTTAAAGGAAAAAGTAGAGGGAAACTGAAGGCAAAAATGATGGAGAATAGAAGAAAGAAAAGGAAAAACTAAAAATGGAAAGAAGGGAATGAAAGGAAAAGCAGAGCTACTCTTAATACTGAGGGGCTTTAGCACATTTCATTTCCTGTACAGAAAAGTTCAATAAGGGGTGCCTGGGTGGTTCAGTCAGTTAAGCGTCCGACTTCAGCTCAGGTCATGATCTCACAGTTCATGGGTTCGAGCCCTCTGTTGGGCTCTGTGATGACAGCTCAGAGCCCAGAGCCTGCTTCCAACTCTGGGTCTCTCTCTCTCTTTCTGCCCCTTCCCCACTTGCTCTCTGTCTCTCTCTCTCCCTCTCTCTTTCTCTCTCAAAAATAAATAAATAAAATATACATTAAAAAAAGAAAAAAAAACAATGAACGCATTTGCGTGTATGGTGAAAGAAACAAATATTAGGCAAGATTCTCCTTTTCCTTTTATTATTTTTCCTCTTTTCTTCTTTATTTTGTTAAGGATTGTGATGGTTAATTTTATGTGCCAACCTGACTGGAACAACATCCGGATATAGCTGGTAAACACTATTTCTAGATGTGTCTGTGAGGCAATCTCAAGAAGAGATTTACTTGTGATTCAGTAGACTGAGTAAAGATACCTGCCTTCACTAATGTAGGTGGGCATCATTCAATCCTTTGGGGTCGTAATATAACAAAAAGGCAAAAGAAGGGCAAATTCATTCTCCCTTCTTGGGCTGAGGTGGCCATCTTCTCCTGTCCCCAGATGTCAGAGCTCTGGGTTCTCAAGCGGGGCTTTCAGATCTTTGGACAGATGGAATTATACCACCAGCTTTCCTAGTTCTCCAGCGGAGAGATGGTAGATTGTGGGGCTTCTTGATCTCCAAAACTGACAAAGGAGATTCCTACTATATCTATCTCATCTAATCATCTCATCTAATCTCATCTCATCTAATCTAATATAATCTAATCTACATATCTCTTATTGGTTCTGTTTATTATTTACATACTGCTCACCTGCTTGGAGCTTCACAACACCTGCAACCCAGGATGGGAGACAAAGTGACACATCCTGGCATTTAGTTTTGTGATTTTGAAGTGCTTTTTTTTGTTTGTTTTCAGCCAGAGAACCTTACTCTATTTGGCAACTTACACATATGACTAGTCACTAAAACCAAAATCTGTCGAACTGTGCAAGATGACACCAAGGAGAAGTGAGCAGACACAAAGGCCTTCCAGACTTTTCTACCTCCAAAGGGGCTCCAAACAGCAGTGACTGATATGCCTCAATACCACACTCTTTGATGCTTTCTCAAAACCAAGATGAAATTTGATTTCATCTGTCTGTGCAGTGAAATACTCTCCCAGGTGTCCTAACCTCTTGGAAAAAAATGCAGAGATTCTGACATTCTGAACATTAGCTTTATTTTCTACCTGGCACAATATGATTTGGAAAGCAGTTTTTCAGTGTCCAAGTTGCCTGGAATCTCAAAGGTCATGGAAGACCACATGTTCCCTCCCCAGCTTGTTTTCTCACTAACACACACCCTTCTCTAGCCCACATGCACAGCAGGAACTGCTCGCTCATGAAAAATGGTAACAGAGCCTACTTCTATCAATCTTGGGTCAAGGCACACAACCTTTGGGAGAGAGGATTCCTAGGGTACCTGGAGTCTGAGCATGGCTTATGTTTTCCTTTTGAGTCTTAGGTTTAAAAGATGGGCTAATGCACTTTGGGAGAGATAGTACACTTCACTTTTTAATCAATGTTTGTGACTTTTATATCCATTATGAAGAAATATTTATTCCTTCCATTTCTATCACCCAATCACCAACAGCATTTGGGATGAATGGCCTGCTCGGAAATGAAGTCTAAAGTTCCTTCCAAATTAATCCAGAAGTTCCGACTTATTACTAGGAGTGTCCATAGTGGGGGCCTTATTCTTTTTAATATTTTTAAGAGATAGTTAGGACTCTAAATTTCCAGGTCCCCTATTCCTATCTGAAGTTGCAACATGAAAGGATTGAGCTTATAAAAAATACTTTTTCTTAAGGATAAAGTGATCTTTTTACCAGGATATTATTTTCATTAGCTTTTGTTAGCTCAGAAAGGGTCCACAGTTCCAAAGTCTCCCAAAGTCAGTGATAGTAGAAATTCTGTATTTCAAAATCCATTTTTAAAATGAGCAATGGATCTGAAGAACCAGATACTGTAATATGGATTTAATTTATTTGATAGCTGCTCCTAGGATTTGAATATCAGTTTCAAAACACTTTTAGAATTAGTAGATTAGCATATTAGGTGAGCTGATTCCTTTCAGCAACTTTTAAAGAAGAATAAAAAGAATCTCAATATCTTTATGGTCTGTGGCTTTGAAAAATGCTTACATTTCATTACTGTACTATTCACTCTCCTTTGCATTTATGAATATTCTAGGAGAAACAGGGCAGAAGTTGGACTTTAAAAAAGTTGATCTCTATTTACATTCAATTTGAATAAGCTTCTATTTAAACAGAGAAAGTAGGTTTCCAATTTTAAAACAGTAATGAATAAGAAAAATGAATATAATGTTATGTTTATTCTATTTGCTGCTAATGTGGAATGCTATGGGAGGTGTCTCTTTGTCATTTTAATCCCAGGAGGCTTTTTAAAACAATCTCTGCCACCTGTATTCTGTTTGAGATATAATCATTCAATGTCTACAAACAAGTGATAACATTATTATGCATTTCTGTACCCTTTCATTCTTTACAAGAGTGACAAATATCCCTTTTCTTAGATCCAATAGTTCAGGCTGGGCACCAGTGGACTCATTATCATTCCATTAATAAGCAGAGGCCTCATGAGAGTACAGCTTTTTCAAGCCCTTGTCTTTTCTATCTTCCACTGGGTTTTCCCAACAAAAGCTCACTGGTCGGTAGCTTTTTCATTTTACCATTCCCTTTGAAAGAAGAAACAATAGAAACAAAGTCCTGAGATTAGGTTGATGATACCAAAATCATTCTGAGAGCTAGCAACTGTACTGCCAACCTGAAATGGGGTACTTACATTATTTATGAACATTAAATGTCACCAATTCTCCCTCCATCAGATAATTTCAGGAGACATAACCATTTCTGTTGAGGGAGAGGGAGTATTTCTAAATGTGCAGCCCTCCTCCCCCTCTCCCCATACCAGTCCTTCCATAGATCACTCTGGCTCTGTGTCAACTCCTCTCGCCTGGGAAGAAAACAAGTACACCTGACCATGTTCCAACTTTCGCTACAAGTCTCAGATCAGGTCTCTTGATAGGGATGTTAGGTATGTTCTAAATCAAAGGGGACCCTTTGCAAGGTGAAATCGTTAGAAAGTCAACCGTTTTTTTTTTTTTCTTTTTAAAATTCTATTTCCCATGCTCCCTTTAGAAGTCAATTATCAGAGGGAAATTAGCAGAAGTTGATAGGAAAAGACAGCATCCCTCTGCCTCCCTCATCTATTTATAGCTTTGGTGGCTGGGACGAAGGGACTCCAATAATGAGAGGAATAAACAAAACCCATGTCACTAGGATTATCAGTGAAAGAATATCAGAACCAGCTATTCGGAAATATTTTTTTTTTAATTTATCTACTTTGAGAGAGAAAAAGCACAAGCAGGGAGGCGCAGAGAGAGAAGGAGAGAGAATCCCATGCAGGCTCTATGCTGTCAGCAAGGAGCCCATTGTGGGGCTTGATCTCATGAGTGGCAGGATCATGACCTGAGCTAAAATCAAAAGTTAGATGCGTAACTAACTAAGCCACCCAGGCACTCCTATTCTGGAATATTTGACTAACATTTACCAAGGAGTCTGAGACTTTTCCAAGCTCCAATTGCTAAGTATCGGTACATGCGTGTATTTCATATCACACTTGCTGTTACATGCTTACGCATCAAAGATGAGCAATGAGGAATGCTTAAAAGTCAGGTATCCTATCAAGTGGGATTCATTCCTGGGTTACAGGGATGGTTCAATATTCACAAATCAATCAATGTGATGTATCAAATTAACAAAAGAAAAGATAAAAACCATATGATCCTTTGGATAGATGCAGAAAAAGCATTTGACGAAATACAGCATCCTTTTTAAATAAAAACCCTCGAGAAAGTCAGGATAGTAGGAACTTACTTAAACATCATAAAAGTCATTAATGGAAAGCCCATGGCTAATATCATCCTCACTGGGGAAAAACTGAGAGTTTTCCCCCTGAGATAAGGAACACGACGGAGATGTCCACTCTCATCACTATTGTTCAACATAGTGCTGGAAGTCCTAGCATCAGCCATCATACAACAAAAGGAAAAAAAAGGCATCAGAATTAGCAAAGATGAAGTCAAACTTTCACTTTTCACAGATGACATGATACTCTATGTGGAACAACCGACAGACTCCACCAGAAGTCCACTAGAACTGATCCATGAATTCAGCAAAGTAGCAGGGTACAAATTCAATGTACAGAAATCTGTTCCATTTTTATACACCAGTAATGAAGCAACAGAAAGAGAAAACTATAAAAACACGTATGAAGGAAACTGAAGAAGACACAAAGAAATGGAACAACATTCCATGCTCATGGATTGGAAGAATAAATAGTGTTAAAATGTCATTACTACCCAACACAATTGACACATTCAATGCAATCCCAATCAAAATTGTACTAGCATTCTTCTCAAAGCTAGAACAAAAGATCCTAAAATTTGATTGGAACCACAAAAGACCCTGAATAGCCAAAGTAACGTTGAAGAAGAAAACCAAAATGGGAGGCATCACCATCCCTGACGTTAGCCTCTACTACAAAGCTGTCGTCATCAAGACAGTATGGTATTGGCACAAAAACAGACACAGAGACCAAGGGAATACAATAGAGAACCCAGAGTTGGATCCACAAATGTATGGCCAATTAATCTTTGACAAAGCAGGAAAGAGTATCCAATGGAAAAAAGACAGCCTCTTTAACAGATGGTGCTGGGAGAACTGGACAGCAACATGCAAAAGAATGAAGGTAGATCACTTTCTTACATCATACACAAAAATAAAATGGATGAAGGACCTGAATGTGAGACAGGAAACCATCAAAACCCTAGAGGAGAAAGTAGGAAACAACTTCCTTGACCTCAGCCACAGCAATTTCTTACTCAACACATCTCTAAAGGCAAGGGAATTAGGAGCAAAAATGAACTACTAGAATCTCATCAAGATAAAAAGTTTCTGCACGTCAAGGGAAACAATCACTAAAACTAATAGGCAACTGACAAAATGAGAAAAGATATATGCAAATGGCATACTGGGTAAAGGGCTACTATCCAAAATATATAAGGAACTCACCAAACTCCACACCCGAAAAACAAATAATCCAGTGAAGAAATGGGCAGAAGACATGAATAGACACTTCTCCAAAGAGGACATCCAGACAACAGACACATGAAATGATGTTCAGCATCCCTCATTATCAGGGAAATACAAACCAAAACCACACTGAGATACCACCTCACGTCGGTCAGAGTGGCTAAAATGAACGAATCAGGAGACTCTAGATGCTGGCAAGGATGTGGAGAAATGGGCACCCTCCTACACTGTTTATGGGAAGGTAAACTGGTGCAACCCCTTTGGAAAACAGTGTGGAGGTTCCTCAAAAAATTAACAATAGAATTCCCCTATGACCCAGCAATAGCACTGCTAGGCATTTACCCAAGGGATACAGGAGTGCTGATGCATAGGGGCATATGTACCCCAATGTTCATAGCAGCACTTTCAACAATAGTCAAATCATGGAAAGAGCCTAAATGTCCATCAAAGGACGAATGGATCAAGAAGATGTGGTTTATCTATACAATGGAATACTACATGGCAATGAGAAAGAATGAAATCTGGCTATTTGCAGTAACGTGGATGGAACTCGAGAGTGTTATGCTAAGTGAGCTAAGTCAGGCAGAGAAGGACAGATACCATGTTTTCACTCATATGTGGGAAAGGAGAAACTTTACAGAGGACCATGGGGGAGGGGAAAGGGAAAAGATAGTTAAGGAGAGGGAGGGAGGCAAACTGTAAGAGACTCTTAAATACTGAGAACAAACAGGGTTGATAGGGGTGGCAGAGAAGGGAAAACGGGTGATGGGCATGGAGGAAGGCACTTGTTGGGATGAGCACTGGGTGTTATATGGAAACCAACTTGACAATAAATTATAAAAACAAAGACAAAAAACAGGAATCCTATAACAGGGATCTTCTGGAGGGAAGTTTTTGCTATCTTTTCTACCAAACAGCCTACTCAGAGTTATGTCTTTAGCATGTGAAAGAAATCCTAGAGTTCTTATGTTTGATCTTCTGATTACAGATCAGGTGTTTGGGAACCAAAGAGGTTTTCCTAAAGTTAATGTTCTCACACTACTGGAGAGCAGAAGCAAGGCTATCAGTAAAGCCTGTTCCTGGACCTGCACCCTTCAAATTTAAGGACAACTTAAAAACAGCAGCAGTCACTCCTTCACCTACCACACAGGAAGAAAACCATATCTCTACCATGCGAGGACCATATACAAGTTCCAAAGATATTCACCCAATGCTAGATGTTACAAGAGGTAATAACTTGAAAAATGAGCAGGTCATCTAAAAAGGGACCTCTGGAAGAGCAGCTTTAATCAACTGGAATGAATGTATTTGGGTAGTGACAGAGGTAGGATTGGATTTGATATGGATGGTGCAAAACATTTATTTATTATCCCTGTAGCCTTGTTACACTACCCATAAGTTCACATAGAGCTCATTTCATTTCAGATTGCCTTTTGGGCACTAGTTTTATTTATGTTTTTAATTTTCACTTTTTTGATTGTTTGGCTTGGTTTGTATCAATTAGGATTCTCTAATAGAATAATATATACACACACATACAAAATGAAATATGGGCTCACATCATGATCTGCCACATGCAGTTTGTAGACCCAGGAAGCCTGCAGAGTAAGTACAGTATGACTTGGAAAGCCTGAGAACCCAGGAAAGCCAATGGTGTAAATCCCAGTCCAAAGGCAAGAGAAAATCCACATGCCAAATCCAGAAAGCAGGCAGAAGGGAATAGATCTTACGTTCCCTGCTCTTTGTTCTATTCAAGCCCTGAAAGGATTGGATGATCCCATCCACCTTGAGAAGGGCAGTCTACTTTATTGATTCCACTCACTAAAATGGTAACTTATTTAGAAACATCTTCCTAGACACACCCAGAAATAATAGTTAATTTGGCTCAAAGTGACACATAAAACTAACCATCACTACATTTCACCATAGCCCTAAAACCTCCGCTACATCTCTGGCTCCATCGCAGGGAGGCAGTCCCCATATCCTTCAGCTTATGTGACCAAACAAATTCTTTAAGGCCTTCACATTATTCTGAGTGAGACATATGCAAGTACACCTATCAATCCTACATCACTGAGGACTTGTGACAACAAGATTATTACCATAATTATCATTAACATAGCTACTGTTTACAATGAAAACCATCTAATTATTTTGGAAAACAAATGATCTCTTCTCAGAAAACAGGAAACTGGGAACATGCACAGATACATGCAAATTAAAAAACACAGGCTTGAACAACTCTTGGGTCAAAGAAGAAACCAGACGAGAAATTAGAAAATATCTCAAGACAAACAGAAACAGAAACACAATATACCAAAACTTACGGGACACAGCAAAAATAGTACTAGGGAAATTTGTAATGATAAATGCCTACATTACGAAAGAAGAAAGATTTCAAGTAAACAACCTAACCTTACATTGCAGGAAACTGGAAAAATATACTAAAGTCAAAGTTAGTAGAAGGAAGGAAATAATGAAGACTAGAGAAGAAATAAATGAAATAGAGAACAGGAAAACAACAGACAATAAAACAGCAAATTTAAGAATTGGTTGTATGAAAAGAAACAAAATCTACAAACCCTTTTCCACGCTAATGAAAAAAAAAGAGATTCAAAAATAAAATCAGAAATTAAAGAGGAGGCATTATAACCAATTCCAAGAAAATAAAAATTCTCATAAAGAAAATTATAAATAATTATATACAAATAAATTAGCATAGAAGAAATAGATCAATTCCTAGAAACTTAAAAGCTACCAAGACTAAATCAAGAAAAAATAGAAAACCTGAACAGACCAATAACAAATAAGGAGACTGAATCTGTAATTAAAGCTTCCCAACAGGGGTGCCTGGGTGGCTCGGTCAGTTAAGCGTCTGATTTCGGCTCAGGTCATGATCTCATGGTTCCTGAGTTTGAGTCTCACCTTGGGCTCTGTGCTGACAGCTTGGAGCTTTGAGGCTGCTTGGAGTTCTGTGTCTCCCTCTCTCCCTCTCTCTGCCCCTCCCCTCTCATGCTCTCTCTCTCTCTCTCTCTCTCTCAAAGATAATTTTAAAAAATTAAAAAAAAAAATAAACTTCCCACCAAAAAAGGCCCAGGGACAGATGGTTTCAACAAACATTCAAAGAATCAGTATCAAGTCTTCTTAAGCCCTTCTCAAAACCAACATAAGACAAAACACCTCCGAAATCATTTTCTGAGGCCAGCATTATCTAGGTGCCAAGATGCCTAATACTAGACAAAGATACTATAAGAAAACCATAAGACAATATCCCTGATGAATGTGGACTCAAAAATTCCCAACCAAATATTAGCAAAATAACTTCAACAGAACATTGAAAGAATCATACACCACGACCGGTTCCTCAGGAAACTAACACTAGAACTCCCCTAGGACCCAGCAATAGCACTGCTAGGAATTTACCCAAGGGATACAGAAATGCTGATGCATAGGAGCACATGTACCCCAATGTTCATAGCAGCACTCTCCACAATAGCTAAAACATGGAAAGAGCCTAAGTGTCCATCAACAGATGAATGGATCAAGAAGATGTGGTTTATCTATACCATGGAATACTACATGGCAATGAGAAACAATGAAATCTGGCCATGTGTAGCAACATGGATGGACCTTGAGGGTGTTATGCTGAGCGAAATAAGTCAGGCAGAGAAGGACAAATATCATATGTTTGCACGTATAGGAGGATTAGGAGGAACTTGACGGAGGAACAAGGGGGAGAAGAAGGGCGGAAATGGTGGGGGAAAGGGAGAGAAGCAAACCATGAGAGACTCTTGAATGCTGACAAAAACTGAGGACTGATGGATGTGGGGGGAGGGGGGGATGGGCATGGAGGAGGACACTTGTGGGGATGAGCACTGAGTGTTATGTGGAAACTAATTTGACAATAAACTATTAAAAAAAAAAAAAAGAATCATACACCACGACCAAACTGAATTTATCCTGAAATGCAAGGACAGTTTAAAATATGCCAATTAATCCATGTGACATACTCTATTAACAGAATGAAGGATAAAAATTGCATGATCATCTCAATAGATGCAGTGAAAGTCCTTTAGGTAAGTAACATTATTCTATTTTTACAAATAAGTAAAGGAAACATAGATAATTAAAGTTCACTTCAATTTTAGTACATCCATGTGGTAGATGTTACAGCTAAGATTCAATATCAGGCAATTGTAACTCTTGCACATACAACTTCTCTTTCTACCAAATGAGATAAAACTTTTCTAAAAAGTCCTGCTGCTGGAAACAGAGTATCGATAATTATCAACAATTAAGAAATCACTGTGTCTGAGACCTTGTGCAATTCTTCTTCCTATGAAGAAGTATTCCAATGAGGGACATTTTATCTCTGAAAAAGCCTGTTTCCCTCCCTCCCTCTCTCTCTCTGTCTCCCCCCCTCCCTCTCTCTCTCTCTCTCTCATTTTCTTTTTCCCCAAACTGCAAAATGTATGAATACTGATAAATATGTCCTCACTTCCTGTGGTAAATCACTTCTACCGCTGAGCAGAAAGTGAAAGTGATCACACTTGAGCATTACATGTGACGTAGGACTAAGCCTCAGGACTACAATGATGGTCAGTGCCTCATGGACCACACAGTGCTGAGGTTTCATTGTGAGCTTTGAGGAATGAGAATAGAGATATCTGATTCATCACATTTCTACTCACTAATGATAGGAGATTAATGACTTCTACTTTTCCTAATGCCATTTGCACTGAGAAATTGATAGATCATCTACTTAAAATATTAGTTTTTTATACATTGTGAATGTCTCTTATGTCTTAAACTTACTGGATGTGTATTCTAGAGACATAATTCAGGCGTAGGGAATATAGATATTTTGTTCATGGATGGGCAAACATCCCTAAATTCTCTATGAAATAAATTTTTAAAAAACTTTTTTTTATTAATTAGGAGAAATAAAACTTCTTTTTCATTGGAAGTGATGGTGTGAAACAGGTGATAACTGGTGACCACTTTGCCATTCCAACTGAGAGCCTGGCTAGAGAGGGAAGCCAAACAGTGGAAAGTGTGACCAAAAGATAGATTTTGACTCATTCAATTTTTTAAACTTATTTTTTATCAGCATGAATTTGGGTTTTCTATTATTTTTAACTAGAAAAATATTGAGCCATATAATTGTTATTTCAATATTTTCTTTATGAAAATCAAGGCCCAGAGATGCTGAGAAATATTTTACTTCACATTATCAACTATCATTTTTAGAAACTGAGTCACCATTAGAAGTGAAATCACACTTATTTTTAACCCATCTTCTTCCTGTTAATACTTATATGCCATTGTTTGGATTCTGTAAATGATTTTTTAAGAGCTTTAAATGAGAGATCATATAATTTATTCTTCCTTCCCAACCTGAAGTAAAAGTCCATTAAAAACCAAACAAACAAAAACACCAAGAAAAACCCCAAAAACAAAACCCTACTCTCTTAACTATTTCTTCCTTCTGCCTGACACTCATTCAAATAAAAAGAAGAGCCAAGCAGAAATAACTTGTTTTATGAGCTTGAATGGCAGAAACCACTTATATAGCATCATTTCCATTACTAATAGTTACCATATTTTAAGTACTTGGTATATTCTGGGCACTATGAAACTCACATATTTTCTCAATGAGTCTTCAAAGTAACAGATGTGGCAGATTCTATTAATATCCATTAGTATTCTACTTTAAATTAATAAAATAAATCTCAGAGAAGCTAAGCATTTTTCCAAAAGTCACACACTAGCAAGTAGTAAACTGCGAATTTAATTCAGCTCAGTCTGTATAATATAGAGTCTGTGTATATACTTATCCTTATAGAAAGTACATGGGAATTTTTATCTTCCACTCACTCACATTGCATAAAACACCCTTAATTTCATTTACAGAGGAGAAAGTTATTCATAGCAGATTTTCACAGAGAATTATTTTCCCCCAACTCTGGGGGCATGTTTTTTCTTTCACCAATGTGCTGCCCTCTTCCTGTTCTCAGTAAGATCTAGGGATAAAAAGGAATTTCCCAGTGACATAGATACTTTTCCTCAGAATACTCAATTCCTACTTTATTTGTATTGTCTGCATGAGGAGAAAATTGCTTTCCTTCCTCCAATTAATAAGTAGTTTACTTATGACCCGAAGCATACCATAATGGAATGCATGAAGTGTATAACCCATATGCCATGTTCATACTCATATGAAAGACAAAATAAAAAAGGAGATATGTAAACAAGGTCTATAATCATCATTTGTATGGAAAAAAGGAGGTAAAATGATGATCATGAAGATGTTAATAATAAGAAAAGTATCTACAGCCACAGATCTCATGCACAAAGTGGCTAGATGTAAAAGGACATTAAGCTAAAATAAAATCGAAGTTTCTGGCACCCCTGAGGGACTGAGTCGGTTAAACCTCTGACTTCTGCTCAGGTCAAGATCTCTTGGCTCATGAGTTTGAGCCCTAAGTCGGGGTCTGTGCTGACAGCTCAGAGCCTGGAGTCTGCTTCGGATTCTGTGTCTCCGTCTCTCTCTCTGCTCATGCTCTGTCTCTTTCTTTCTCTCAAAAATTAATAAACATTTTAAAAAACTATAAAAAAAACAGATTTTACAAAAAAGTGACTCAAAAAGAAAGAGAACATTTGAATAGTTCTCTATAAAGTTAAAAATTGTGAATTATTAAAAGCATGCACACTCACAAAAATCCAGATTGGAACGGTTTTACTGACAAATTATATCAAGCATTTAAGGAGAAAATAATGCCAAATTTACACAAAACAGTTCAAAAAAACCTAAGAGGTAGAATACCACCAAATGTATTTCATAAAGTGAGAATGACCCCAAAATACAAGAAAATGATGTAGAAAAAGATCTCCATGATTGTAGAAACACATATCCTAAAAAAGATTTACAATTCATATAAAATATAATAAATTAAGACTGGGGGTAGGGCAGAATAATGGCTTCCTAAAGATGTCTATTACTAATTCCAGAAAGTTCACAGTTAGGTTACATGGCAAAGGAAAATTAAGGTAGCAGATGGAATTAAGTTTGCTAGTCAACTAATCTGAAAGTAGTAGGGAGATTATACTGGGTAATCTGCATGAACCCAAAGTGATCATGCAGGTACTTACAAGTGGAACAGGGAAGCAGAAGAAAGGGAAAAGAAGGCACCATGAAAGGATGTGGTCCAATGTTGATGGCCTAATAAAGTGTCTAGGTCATAGAAGAAAATTAAATAGAAAGGTAGGAAGAAATTGACTAATAATTGCATTAAAATTTGTGATTTGCATAATTTGAGTTAATTTCCATTAGGGTGATATTGGCCCATTTTTCAAGCTTACAAGTTTTGTTTACTGTAACACTTAATAAATCTACACTATCTAGTTTTATTTTTTAATTTTATTTAAATCCAAGTCAGTTAATATATAGTGTAATAATGGGTTCAGGACTAGAATACAGTGATTCATCACTTATATATAATACCCAGTGCTCATTCCAACAAGTGTCCTCCTTAATGCCTATCTCTCATTTACCCATCCCACCACCCACGTCCCCTACAGCAACCCTTAGTTTGTTTTCTGTATTTAAGAGTCCATTATGGTTTGCTGCCCTCTGTTTTTTATTTATTTTTTAACATTTATTTATTTTTGAGACACAGAGAAACAAAACATGGGCAAGAGAGTGGGCAGAGAAAGAGGGGGCACAGAATCTGAAGCAGGCTCCGTGCTCTGAGCTGTCAGCACAAAGCCCAACACCAGACTCAAACTCATGGACTGCGAGACCATGACCTGAGCCAAAGTTGGACGTTTAACCGACTGAGCCACCCAGGAGCCTCTGCTGCCCTCCTTCCCTTATCTTGTGTTCATCTCTTTTGCTTCTTAAACTTTACATGAGTTAAATCATATGGTATTTGTCATCTCTGATTAACTTATTTCACTTAGCATAGCATAATATATTCTAGTTGCATCCGCATTGAGGCAAATGGAACAGATTTTGGATACTAACTCTTTATCTGATTTGTCACTTGCAAATATCTTCTCCTAGTCTGTCAGTTGCCTTTTAGTTTTATTAACTGTTTCCTTCACTGTGCAGAAAATTTTTATCTTGATGAGGTCCCAATAGTTCATTTTTGCTTTTGTTTTTGTCGCCTTCAGAGACATGTCAAGTAATAAGTTGCCTCAGTTGAGGTCAAAGAAGTTGTTACCTGTTTTCTAGTATAGGATTTTGATGGTTTCCTGTCTTACATTTAGGTATTTAATCCATTTTGAGTTTAGTTTTGAATGTGGTGTAAGAAAATCATCCGGGTTCATTCTTCTGCATGTCACTGTCCAGTTTTTCCCAACGTCATTTGCTAAAGAGACTGTCTTTTAGACAGAATATCCACTGGATATTCTTTCCTGCTCTGTTGAAGATGAGTTGGCCATACGTCTGGGTCCATTTCTAGAGGCTCTCTGTTCTGTTCCACTGATCTGATCTGTGTGTCTGTTTTCGTGCCAGTACCATACTGTTTTAATGACTATAGCTTTGTATAACTGCTTGAAGTCTGGAATTGTAATGCCTCTGGCTTTGGCTTTCTTTTTCAACATAGCTTTGGCTATACACTAGCCAGTTTTGAATAAATGGAAGATGACACAGATTTTAAAAATCTGACATCTTGTCTGAACTAAAATACTATGGGACTTCTATATATATCTGTACACAATACATTAGGTCAAAGGAATTTATGTAATAATCTAATCACTGTTAACTCCACAGAATATCACTCAAAGTGATAGTATAAAAAATTAGTGACAGATTTTAAAACATTGGTAGAGTGGCATAGATTACTATATGTTTGATTAAATAAAGAAGGATATTGACATATTCTGTATTCTCGTCCTATGGCTGAATCATTTTCACCATTGCTCCAGTGGGAGCTATTGGGGCAAGGGTTTTATTTCACTTCTATTCAAGGGGTTTGTTAGAAATGCAGATTTTCAGAGCCTGTTCTGAACTTATTAAACCAGCATTTGCATTTTTGGAAGATTGAAAATTTATATATGCATTTCGTTTGAGAAAATGCTATCTAGAGAATGAACATGATACAAGGGAAATTAGTCAAAGACATAGGGCTAGAGTGTGTATATAAACAGATTTTTCTGAACAGATCTCAGAATTTGTCACAACAGTATACTTTCAAATATGCCATATATTAACCTAGAACAACTCCTAATTCTGATGTACCATGTTTTTTTTTCTGAAACCTTACTTTGATGAATTAGCAGAAACTTGATGAAGGTTAAAAAACAGAAATAACATATCATTGAAATATATAAAGCCTTAAAACAAAAGAAACTAAATGCTTAACACATAGAAGAAAAATTAAGTAAACATGGAACCTCTCCTACAATACTTTAGAATTTATCTGATATATACTACCATGAAAATCATTATAATTAATAAAAAGTTTGTGATATAAAAATAAATGATAAAAAGCAAATCTATGCATTGTTATTGTCACAAATCAAATTCACATAAAGACTAAGCATATCACAAAGGAACATTTCATGAGTTTATCAAAGGCAGAGTTTATTCTTCTGCCACTAGGAATACTGAACCATTTTAAAAATTTGCTCTAGTTTGTATAATTTCCTGTTTTCTCTAACCAGATATATTAATTTTTAAATGAGAAAGTTAATTTGAGGAAATACTTATTTTTGAAATGAAGAAACAAAGGTTAAATTTGGGGTTCCTTTGCTGAATATGAATAAACATAGATGCAATAAAATAGGGCAGAAGAGAGTTCTGAGTTGTCCTAAATTCCATCTCTTACTGAAAATAGGACAATGAAACAAGAATTCTGACTTGCCCTAAATTTCAGCTGTTTCTGCTAAGTCAGCTTTAATAAAACAGAAGGTAACGTTTTTTGACATCTATTTCTGATTGGCACTCATAACAGTTACTGCCCACCAACATGTAATTGACATTAGCTCTTAGAGAGTCATTTCCTTCTCTCAAACTATAAATATGTAGAAGGTTACCTGTGAGTATATCAGGGAAAAATCGGTGGAGACAAGGGGATATAGAAACCACTCCAAAATTTCCACATTTGAGATCCAGCTTTATCTTCAGTAAGGGAATGAAGCTAAGAAATGATTTTATGTCATAGGTCCTTTTTTTTTTTTTTTTTAAGAAANTTTAATTTTTAATGTTTTATTTATTTCTGAGAGAGAGACAGCATGAGCGGGGGAGGGTCAGAGAGAGAAGGAGACACAGAATCTGATACAGGCTCCAGGCTCTGAGCTAGCTGTCAGCGCAGAGCCCGACATGGGGCTCGAACCCACAAACCTTGAGATCATGACCTGAGCTGAAGTTGGATGCTTAACCGACTGAGCCACACAGGCGCACCAAGGACTTGCTTTCTAAACTTGTTTGAACAATATCAGCCCAGACCCTCCTTTTTTTATTTGCAATAATGGACCAAATAGTAAGTTAAATAAGATAGAAATGTGTGTGCCTATTTTCAACAGATTTTGCCATGCAGCATTCATTGATTAAAATAATTTCTAGCAAATGAGAGCAACATATAGAAGCATGACAAGTTCTTTTCAACTTTTTTTTTTTTAGTGTTAATGATATCTTAATTCTGCATAATGTGAAAAGGATATTCACACAAGATCCCTTTAGCTTGATCAAGATTACTATGGATATCAGTGGAACACCAAGTCAGAGGAATTTTACTAAACACGCAATAAGAAGTTCATTATTATAAAGACATATAATATTATTCTGACCATTCTTTGTAAGCTAAAATCTTAGTTTCTCAAAAAAAATGACAAGAACAACACAAAATTGACATTATCAATATTTTTTGCCATGTTGTCCTTCCCTGAGCTTCTAAAAATATTGCATGTGTAATCCCATGGAGACCTTAAGCCATATCACATAAAATATCTGATTTTATGCTTGGTATATAATTTAAAATATTCCTTTGATTGGTCATTAGGAAAATCTAACATTAATTTATTTCTAAAATCTAGTTTGCACATGCAAAATAACATAACATAAAGAAACTGTATTTTTCCTTTCTGTCACATCCTTGGTACACATTGATTTTTAGAATTAGAAGCATTCTTAAAAGGTATTTTATCAGTAATATGTATTTAGTACATTAAAAAAGAACAAGTTAAACCTCCATCCTAAGTTGAAATATACTCTATTGTCTGCAACATTCCTGAGAATTTCATTAATAGATGTGCGCAATAAATTTGTAGCAGGTGACTGACAGACTCCTGTGACTGTCTCCAGGGACCTCATGGAGGAATCAAACACATGAAAAACCAGTAACCCATTAAGTGGAGGCACACAAACAATATTTCTGAACAATGAAGTATAATGGAAATATACTGTATTAATATGGTCTAAGGGTCTTTCAGGGTGGATGTGGAAATCAGTAAGCTTTAATTTTTATAACCAAA
This sequence comes from Crocuta crocuta, assembly GCF_008692635.1. NCBI lineage: Eukaryota > Metazoa > Chordata > Mammalia > Carnivora > Hyaenidae > Crocuta > Crocuta crocuta. Next base: position 616,383 of record NW_027528798.1, read on the forward strand.
CATATTATACCTTGTGGCATGCAATTATGCCTTGAAGAAGTACTTGGAAGTGCTTATACTCTTCCCCTTCATGCATATAATTCCCTGTAAGCTGACAAGGTTGGATGCAGTTCTTTCAGAGAGACTGAAATACTGTCTCCTGGGATATTATTCTTAGTAAAACAATGAATAAAAGCATTTACTATCCCATTATGAGGTTGCCTTTTTTTTTTTTTTTTTAACTCTACAGGTTTCTCCCTTACCAAACTGCAAGATCTAAAAATAGGAGGGATGGCTCACCACCGTCATATTTTCACATAATACAGTGCTTGAACATTATTAGGGTGTTAACTTAATAAACTTGAGTGAGTGAACAGGTTGGTGTTCATGTTAAAGTCACTCCTTGCAGCGTGGAGTATGGAGTACCTAAGTGCTGATGATGGAAAAGTTCCTCCTTAGAGGAAAATGTCATCTCCCCCTGCTGTCAAAACATTGGGTCTCTTTCTGAACATCATCATCAATGACAGAATTAACAGAGGTGGTATCACAGGCTGATCACTACTAAATGAAGGGCAAGGGAAATTACATCAAAAAATATCTTTCATTTCTTTAGGATAAATTTTAAATCTATAAATTCCAAAACTATACAACACTTTTCTGGATGACTATTTAGCTTCAGTTATAGAGAAGTAGTGGGTAAAGGTTTAAAATGGGGTTACAGTCTTGTATATTCAATATGTGCAAACTCTGGTCTAAGATGCTGGACATATTTCAACATAAAATTACCTAGATTTTTTTCCCCTTAATTATCTTTCTCACAATCTGTCCTCTCCCTTAGAGACTTAATAACTGAGAGGTGTTTGGATCATTTTCTACTCATTAAAAGATTATTATAAACGAAAAACAAGAGCCTCTGCCCCCAACCCCCGCAAAGACTACATTTGATGGAATACTATTTGATTTGAGGGGTTCTCTTTCATGGGTTTACCCAGACTTCTGCATCACAGAGTTGTGCTGTGGGGGCTTTGTCCTGCTCAACACAGTTACTTGCTATCTTCACTTAATGACTCTCATAAAAACCTCCGAATCAGAGCAAATGGTCTATGTTTCTTCACTGCCCCAATCCTTTGAGCACTTGTTAGGGGCTCATTGATTACTGTGGGAACATTTGCTAAGGGTCTGTGGCTTGGGTTCTGAGCAAAAACTTCGCTAAGGAGTTTTGTTTCTCTTTGTTTTCACATTTAAAATGGCATTAAAAATGCTTCAGACATGATCTCGCCTTTGAAATAGAATTCTCTCAAGTTGTGTTTAATATTTCACCATGTGGCTTTTCAGAAGCTTCAGACCCTGTGTCTTTAAACATCTTTTGTTCATCTTTGCAGGTACTGGCCTTGTAATATTGAAAGGAAGGGAGATCTGCTATTTTTGTAATGGAAATCTACAGCCAGGCGTATTCATTAAGGACAATAGATTAAGTACACACAGGACATAAGTGCCTCAGACTGAGTTCCTGCTCAGATGCCAGCTAGGAATCTGGTACTCATTTATGTTGTGATTCATTGGCCATAGGGGTCTGTCACACACTGAGATGACAGAATATTAGAGCCAGGAGGAACTGTGGAAGGGTAGAAATTTGCACAGATGAACAGAGTAAACCCACGTTCTTTGCCCTTTCTAACTAACCTCTTTTCCTTTTCTTGTGCCTCCCTCCTGCTGTGCTGTTGGGGATAGAGAAGCAGGAAATTTTGCCTTGCTAATTTAAAGTACTCTAGTTACTTCTGATTTTAACATGTGTTTTTCAAGTAACTGACTTTCTTATAAGTAAATGCTGCAATCTTCAGTTTTCTTCTCCTTTCTCTTGCTCTTACTGAAAATAATGTCTGGATATAAATGCTGGAGAGCCTCAGTGATGTTTAAAAGGGCATCTGGAGGCAATGTGGAGATTAACCTGGGGCCCAAATGGAAATAAACTGACTCTGTGGCTGAGTCTGGCTGGACAGTCCCTGTTAATGACTGTCATCCTAGTGTCATTCATAATACTGACCATAATCCCAAAATGTCTTTGTTTCAATATACAGATACCCAAAACAAGTTACAGAAACTATGGTCTATGGCAGAGTAGCTACTTTGTGTAGAAAGCATGCATTCTGAAATCTAGCATATATATTTTACTTAGTTTACTCTTTAATTCAGCCAGTATATGAGCACTTTACACAATCTATCCACTGTTTTAGGTTCTAGGCGATTTGACACTGAACCAAACAGACCAATTTCTGCTGTCATGAAATCTACCTATCAATGTTACTGGTTCATAATCCACACTTTGGGAATATTAAGTGAGTTAATTCATCTTATAGGTGATGAAACAAGTCTTCCAAAAAAAGTGACTTATCTAAAGTCAAGTAAAAAGTTACTGAAAAATCCATAATCAGATCCCGGTTGCTTAATAAACACCTTAACCCCTATCTATAATAGGGGTTAGCAAACTATCGTCTGTGAGCCAAATCTGCCCACTGCCTGTTTTTGTAAATAAAGTCAGAACATGATTTTTGCCCTACAATAAGAGTTGAGTAGTTGCAGGGCGCCTGGGTGGCTCAGTCGGTTAAGCGTCCGACTTCGGCTCAGGTCATGATCTCGCAGTTCGTGGGTTCGAGCCCCACATCGGGCTCTGTGCTGACAGCTCAGAACCTGGAGCCTGTTTCGGATTCTGTGTCTCCCTCTCTTTCTGACCCTCCCCTGTTCACACTGTCTCTCTCTCTCTCTCAGAAATAAGTAAAACATTAAAAAAAAAAAAAAGAGTTGCGTTAGAAGCCATATGGCTCACAAAACCTAAAATATTTACAAAGCCTCCCCTTTACAGAAAATATTTTCCAACCTCTGTTTTTTAAGAGTGTGTCCTCCACTCCTGACAATCTTTCAAGAAGGTAAATCCTGACAATATATGCGTGCAGGCATTTACCACCTGTGCCACCTTGAACAAGTCCATTAACTCCTCTGAGATTCAACTCCCTTATCCATAAATTGGAGATAATAATTAGTTCACTGTTAGTAGCAAAGATTAAATAAGCTAATGTATGTAAAACACAGAACTGCTAAAAGAAAAAAAGGTGGTTATTAACATTTCTAGCTAAATAGCTACTCTGTGATCTCTAGTCTATGGAGGTGAAGATAGAGGGTGAGATTTTGTTTCTCCTTTCTGTGCCTTAACAACCAGTAGCTTCCTGGGAATTTTGGCACATGATTTTCTAATGTGAAGATTATGTACAACACTCAGGAGTGAACACAGTGAGTCTGGGCTGTAGAGGTGTCTCAGCTCAGCAAGAGACATCTTTTCTTATAAATTTGTGAATCACTGCTATGAGACTTCCAAGTTGTGGGATTGACTTAATGAGAAAAGAGGAATGAGGAGCAATTACATTTCCATTAAGTGGACAACATTACCCTTGATAAGGCTGCTGGAAGGGAAACACCCTCCCCTCCCTCAGGTGTAGTCTTAGAAGCACAGAACTGATTGATTCATTAAACATATGCCTGCTTTTGCCACTGAAATCCGCTGTTTCCTAAGATTATTCCATGGCCACCAAAGACTGAATTCCAATTTATAGTGGAATTGTTAAGCTGGCACAGAGGCTATGAGATGTTTCAAGAGACATTGGTTCTCGGCATCCATGAAATAGAAGCAAATTCCAAAAATTATTTGGAAATTCTCAGTGGAACCGATAGGCCATTTGTAACCCTAGAATTGAAAGAAACAAGGCCACAGACTGCTATAATTCGGTGCAATTCTATCTTAAGTAGCATAACAATCAAATTAGCTAATACTTACCCAATGCCCTCTATATACAATTGTCTATCCTAAGGATTTTACTAACTTTATCCTATTTAATACTCTTAGTCATCTGTAGATATAGGCATTACTTGTCTACTATAGCTCATGAAACTGAATCATCAAAGGTTAACTGGATTGTAGTGGACTGCAGAACTATTGAACTACAGACATGGAACTGATATATACATATCTTCCTGTTTATAGAGAACACTCTTTGTCAGTATTTCCCTTCCATTTCCAGAGTTCTATACATGCTTGTTTAGGGATTCTTTGTGACAACTTTTCTGATAACAGTAAGATTTTTACTTCACTTCTACTTCTTTCGAAATAATATGACCTCATGACTAATGATTACCTCACCCACTTTAAATGGACACAGAGTTAGCTAGGTTTGCAATAATAAACAAACAAAACACAAAACCAAAAGCAAAACAAAACACTTTCTCTTGAGGCCACCTTTGGTTTACTGTTGTCCTTTCCATTTGTCATCTTCCGCACTAATAAGATATTTACCAGAGCTCTTATTTTCATAAAATTCCTAGCATTTGCTTAAGCTGTTATTAGGATTTGAATAACAGCCAACATATATTGTACATTATTGATGTTACAGACACATGGCAAAAAAGAAGTTTTACATGCAATATCTCATATAATCTTCAAAACAATCCTGTGAGTTAGTTATTATCATTTCCATTTTCTATGTAAAGAAACAGACTCAGAGAGATGAAATAATCTGATAAATTCATATCACCTCTAAAAGTAGTTAGCGTTCATACCAAAATCCAGGTAATTTCAAAGTCTATTCTTTTAAACCCTTCTCCTCAGTTCACTCTAAGAACCTATTTTTTCATTAGCTGCTTAAGGATACTCCATCTTACTCTAATAATGTTCTGAAAATACCACCAATCACCTATATCTAAGGGAATATCTTGTCTCTATTTGTGGGTCCTTCCAGTTTTCTTTCTGCCTCTATTCTGAGCCTGCTGCTGTCACGTTTAGTTAACCCCCTTTATCTCTACCTCTCTGGATCAATCTGTCCACACGTAGTAAGTTGGAACCTTTTCATTTAGCATCCTTTGGAAGTGGAAGCACTAATCTCTGCAGTAAGTCTACATTTAAAAATCTCCTCTATCAGACTCAAACACTTGCTGTGAAACACCATTTACTGTCCATCTTAGCTGCTCTATGCAAGACTGTTTAACTTTTCCTATATTGGATAGTTCCTCAAGCAAGTTCTCCCCAGAGTAAAGAAGCACCAAAAGATACTCAGCCTTTGTCACCATTCAATGTATGTTAAGGACTGTTTTAAAGTGAAGAAGAAGAAGAAGGAATAGAAACAGCTCAGGGATTGCAGAGTTGGTGTAACATCCTTGTTATTGACATATGGATTGGAATCAAAAGGATGTGGATTTGGATCCCAACTACCTTAATTAGGGACCATATGGTCTTGGAGGATTGTTCACTGCTACTGAGTCCTAATTCTACAATCTAAGAATACATCATCTGTGCACTTCACTGAGCTGTTTATCCAGTCTGTACTTGTTGAATGTCAACTGTGTGCCACAGTTCTTGTGAAGGTTGACTGGAGCAACTGGTGCAAGGAAAGGCTTGTGGTTAGGGTTTAACGCACAAATCACCTAAGCCAAAAAAGGCTAAATGGCAACCACCAACCTTGTGGGGACCTGGGAGATTCCATCCAACCTTCCTTTTATAGGAAACTGTCTGAGTTTAAGAATTCTTACAGATTCTTTTAGAGCCAAGGCAGGTTACGGAGCCAACTAGAAGATTTTCTGAGAAGAGAAATGCAATACCTTGTCTGATAAAATCTTCTTTTGTGACTTAATGTAAAAGTTAAATGCCATAAGGCATAATATATTCATCACAGCTGGTTAAAGATGTAACAAATTACTTTAATGATAGATTAGAATGCAAACAATCTGAAACTGCTAAAAAAGATATGAAGTGTATGGTCACAAAATGAAGAGGCCAATCAATTGGAAATCTGTGAAATGTTTCATGAGAGGAACAGGCTACTAATAGAGATGTGCAAAGTATATTTTAAACCCTCATTGTGATTTTCACACAAAATGATGCCGTGATACCGACATTGCCTTAGGGAGAACTGATGTCCGCTCATATATCTCTCTAAGGCAGTCTTTAGGGAGGCTGATTTCCCAGCCTTACCACCTGGCTGCTGTGTTCAGTGCACTTACAGGTAATGTGCTTTTAGCCCAGCACAGAAAACACATGTTTTGAAAGGTCTTGATTTCAACTACTTCTTGATTTCCTCCATACTTACTCCATGTAATTCTAAAGATCAGAGTATGAAGGGCTCTTAGATACCATTAGGTTCAAGCTTTTATTTGACATTAAAAAAGAAAAATAAAAATAAACAGAGGCTCGAGTATGTTATGTGACACACCACCTGTCCAAGAAGAGAGTGCAGAAAAGCTGAAAATCTGTACTGAAAATGGTAGCTACTATGTCTTGAACATCTACCATGTTGCAAACACAGAGCTAGGTGTTGTGAACACACTGCCATATTTGGGTAACACAATGAATCCATGAATAGATATTGCTAATTTTATTTAAGAGAGGAGGGATTTAAAGCTTGGGAATTTGAAGTGGCATTCCCCAATAAGAAGTAATTTATCAGTACTCCAAACCTAGATGTTTGACCTCCAAACATAATTTTTTCAGTTCTACAAGTTGCTTTCCTATTCACATTTATTTTGTTAAAAAAAGAATGAAAAAGGCCATGCCATGTATACAATAGGTCTTAAAGAAGTTCCGTATCAAAAACTATCTGAAACATACATATCAATGCCTGTTTTTCTTATTAACTAGTTCTTTTGATATAGGCATACAGTCTAAGAAACAGGAACTTTATAACTCACAAGAAGGAAAACAGCCTTTAGATTTTTTTTCATTAAGAAGAAACAAATTATGTTAAGAAAATTTAACTCTCACAATCAGCAATCTGATTGATGATTTCTGGAAATATAGTTTACTATACCTGAGCAAGTTACCGGAACCTTTACTCTATTACCTAGGACACTGGGAAAGAAATTTTGTACTGTTCCATATTTATTCAGTCATGATTAATATAGTGTTGAATAATAATTTTTAATTTCCATTTCTTGAATATATTTATTAATTTACCTCCTGCCAATATATGGCTCTGGTTGCTGCTATTTAGAATTTATTCTCGTTCTTCCTAAGTATCATTTGCATAATGGAATGACGAAGTCCATTCACTAGCAGTTGGTTGTGGGGAGTTGGACAGAGCGACTGGGTTGTAATTAGTGGCATCTGGCCTCTGGTTTCATTAGCATGCAAATGGAACTATTAGAGGCCATGACAACCTGGTGGTTTCACAACACTCACTATAATGCATATCTGCTTTTATAAGTGTATCAGTGGGATTGCTTTTTATAAAAGAATAAAATATATATGTGTGAATGAATGGACTCTCTCTGTATTCTGGAATCCTAAGGAATTTTTTTGTCATCAAAGGAAAACAAAACAAAACAAAACAAAACAGGACAATATGTCAGTCCCAACTTTTCCTTTCCATTTTTAGGCTGTTAAAAATTTAATCCAAGATCTTATTTCAGCCTGGCTTGTGTCCATTACCCCAGTAAAAACCTTCCTCATATCCCTGTCTTATTTTTCCCTAAAGTACTTAGGTTCATCTTTATAAAATGTGGCACTTTTTCCCTCTTATTACAAGACTTAAGAAATAACAAGATTCTGTAATCCTTATCGCACTGTGTCTAGACTCTTCTCCATGGAAAAATCTTCATGATTCTAACATTACTTGGGAGCATTGATGATGAATGATGCATTATAACTTGAGCTAAATCTTGTTGGAAGTGTGTTGTATAGAAAGAATTGTTTTATCATCATTTGATCTTCTTAGGAATTCAATAAATTAGAACTACTAAAATCTTTACTTTCAGATTAAAAAGAAAAGAGAAACAGAGGAGAAAAAAGAAAAAATAAGGCTTAGAAAAATCCAGTAACTTTCCTAAAGCCAATCATTAAGTGTGATAATCAGAATTTGAATTCAAACCTTTCTGATTATAAAATCCTATTTTCTTAGCCACTTCTCTCTACCACTTCCTACAATACATGGAACTTTGAACTGGAAGACAATTCTGAGCTCTGTGGATTCCCCAAACAATAGTGTTTTATCCTTACCAAACATCCGAAGGCTCATGATTTATAAAATTTGTCATAGTGACAATATCGGATGTTTTCCTTAATTTACAACTAATGTTTATTGGATTTTTCCATGTAAAAACGATCATATTCTTTGTTGTCTCAGGGACTAAGATCACCGTCTTCCAAAGTAAAGTGTAGAATCTCTGTTTCATGGATTATTGTGGGTGTTATATGACAATAGTGTTTCTTGGTCTATCAAGTTTGCAAAAACTTGGGTTAAACTACATTAGCAAATTTTCCCTAGAGCAGAATTTCTAAAAGCCTTTTAATATGTTAATGTAAATATGCTTAACTTGAAGTGAGGCTGAGAATGTATCTTTTATTTTTTACCTTAGCTGTGAAGTTCTATTTGCCAACAAGGACAAAATTGCAGAGGTTGTGGGTTAAGGTCTGTTGGGTGAGCAATACTCTGTTTCTAGTATATGTATATGACCCTGGACAACAAATTAACATTGAGTTTTAGATTTCTCAAAGGCCTTTGGGATCACTTCTTGAATCATACATATTACTTACATTTTGATTCATGGAACTCACTGAAACGCAGGAGAGTGAAACATGTTTCAAATTGTCATTGTAAAATTTAACACAGATAATGTATGCAAAGTATATAAGCTTGTATCTCACATAAAGCAAATACTCATGAAAAGGTTTGTTTAGGTTATATATGAATCACTTTCCTGAAATTTATTGTGTGTTTTGTTGTTGTTGTTGTTGTTGTTGTTTTGCCTTGTCTAATATAACTAATTTGAAATGCTATAGTTTGGTTAACAAGGAGGGGGAAAAAACCTACCATCATCTTTAATAACCATCAGTAATCAGCAGTGAATTAATAACAGTGGCCTCTGTCTGTTGCTATCAATTACACACATTATTAATGGATTGACAAAAATCTGCCAAGGTGTGGATTGTAACAGGAATTGACACTTTGGTTACTGCTGGTGTCAGACATTAATTTTGGAGAGCATAACCATGCTACATTAAAATGCATGTTATGATGGTTTATGGTGCCAGATAGAAGACCCTTTCTAGAAAGTGATTTGGGATGTAGGTTGAGGGTAACGTAAGTACGTGTCCAAGAAAAGAGGTGGAAAGGAGACCATGCCCATAAAATGATTACTGACACATGCCAATACGTGTGTTATAAAGCAAAGATTTGGAATTTGGAATTGTTAATCTGAACCTTCTTGTTTGTCAAATAAAATCTAGAACAATCTGAATGTTACACCTATTTGAAATAATTTATTTTTAAATTCATAAATCTTAGATAAAATGAGTAAGTATTTATTCATTTAATTCTCAAAGTAAACCTATGAAGCAATTGAAGATAAAGAAATTGAGATCAGGTAGTTCAAATTACTCAAGTTAAGTTACATTTTGTTGGTAAAAGAGCTAAGAGTTGAACACACCTTTTAGAAGAGCAGATATTTTTTCACTACATCATATTATCTCCCTAGAGCTCCTGAGGTTTGGGAAGAATGGGTGGGGATAAGGGGTGGCAGAAGGGATAATAATGGGGACTCTGAAATGGTCCGTAGGAAATGGCTTAACCATAGCCTTCCTAGCGCCCCCTGCGTGCTAAGTGCAAGGCAGACTTCAGCATATGTATTAGGAGGCCAACTTCATTTCCCTTCCCAGGATGGTCAATGATACTGGCTCCATAGTCACATTGTGTTTTTAATCTGCTGTTCTGGCCTGCTAAATGTGTTGTGATTACAACCAGCACTGATGAAGTGCTGGCCTGTGGTGACTACGCTCCTACCAGCTGTGGCTGGATTCTTGCTCTATTCTCAAATTCTACCATTCTCAGGATCCTCCTGGAGTTGGATATTGCCCTGAGTTTCACACTGGGTTGAATTCATAGATGCCGCAAGGTGAGAGCATATCTCTTTCCTATGAAGGCTTGGGAATACCTCCAAAATCATAAATCTCCTTTATAAATATCTCAAAAGAAATAATTTTTCATCCCCAGTGAGTAAGAAAATAGCATAAAGCAGCAGTGGTTGTGAAATACTTATTTTATACTGAAAAGATGAAAAGGCCTCCCAAATAGTTATTCTATATATAACTGGGTAAATCTGTAAGTACCCAAGATTCCTGAGCTTCTCAGATACCATTCTAGATTCTTTCTCTGACCTATTTAAACTAGCTCCTTGACTATAATTCTTCCACCTTCCAACATTTGGTCACAATTGTCTGCTTTTTCTACAAAATCTCTATATGGATTTAGTTTCTGGTTGTTATGAGTACAAAATTCCCATGCATGACACTGTATTGTTTTAGGCATGGTGCTGTTGCTTTAGGCATGCACTACGCCTTTGATTCTTTTACTCATCTGCACTAGTCTGTGACAGCTTTTGTGATAAACACCAGAGACTGGATTGCATAAACAGCAGAAATTTACTTTCTTATAGTTCTGGGACCTGGAACCCCAAGATTGAAGTGTTGGCAGGTTTGGTTTCTCCTGAGAATTCTCCTCTTGGCTTTCAGATGGCTATCTTTTTGCTGTGTCTTCAAATGGCCTTTTCTCTGTCCACATGTGTCTATGATGTTCCTGCCTCTGCTGACAAGAACATCAGTCACATCAGATTAGTATCTCACCCTTATCCCCTCATTTAGTTTTAATGACCTCTTTAAAGACTGTCTTTCCCCAATGGTCACAAGGGAGGTTAGAACTGCAACACACACATTTGGAGATACAGGGCATAAAATTCAGTCCAAAACATAATCCAATAGATGTGTAGATTTATCATGGTTTATCCCATCTTAAAGATAAGGGAACTGAAGTTTGGACAAATTAGAAGCTAGACCCTTAGGTGTACTATGGTGAGCTGGAAAACTAAGCAGGGTCTGTGCATCAGGGCCAGCTACGGAGGTATACACCGTAGGTCATCAGAACAAGGAGCTGGGGGCTAAGATAAATCTGCAGAGGTCAGTGATGGTGCTAAAGCAGTTTGGAGAAGGGCTACAACTACAAAGACTCAAATTCCACCTATTGAAGCTACAGTCCAGTGATGATTTTTTTTTTTTATGATAGATATTTAGCAAGCATATATTGCATGTCAGGCAATAAGTTAAGAGGGAGAGGAAGAGGGAGAGGGAGAGAGACAGAGACAGAGACAGAGTAATTACAGTTAATCCTGAGAATCCTATGAATAGATATTATTACTTGTATTTTAGAGAGAAATTGTGTCTTATAACGATTAATCACTTACATTTTCTATAAGCAAGTGGTATGACAGTATTTTGATTAAAGTTCTATGACTTTATAGACTGGGATAGATAGATAGATAGATAGATAGATAGATAGATAGATAGATAGGACTAGTGCATACATTATTCCTCTCTGAAAAATGTCTGTATGAAACCAGAAATTATATCAATGATTTCCTAAAAACATAGCACCTTATTACGTACTTCAATAAAGTTTTCTATCATTCTGAAATGTTTAGTCTTTACTGTGATACAGGTAGAGGAAATGTTTCTGTTTCATAAGAGTGTAAACTCTCAACTCTCCTTTTTTTACAGTCAAACTCAGGAAATAACTTATTCTTTTGCCTTCAATTTAGAAGGTATTCAATACTAGTAAATATCTGTACAAATCAATGAACATTGACAATGTAGGCATCTATAACACTAATAATTATAAAGTGTATATAAATAAGTGTACTGGCTTACTAAATACTAATCTCAGTGCTAAACACTTTATATAACTTAACTCATTTAAGTTTCACATTAATTCACTAAGTAGAAACAATAAGCATTCTCATTTTACAGATGAGGAAATTAAAGAACAGAGAAATTAAGGAATTTATCCCAGTGGTCTTGTTGCACGTTAGAATTAACCCCAGGTCTAAACATCAGCACTCATGTTGTTAAGCACTGAGCTACACTAACCTTTAGTAATGGCGTTACTAAAGTTACAAGATAATGATTAGAATATCAATTTTATTTATTTATTTTTTAAATCTTGTGAAAGATTATTTGCACTGATGGTCCTGATTGATGGCATTCTTACTTACTTGTGATTAAAATTTTTTAAAATGTTTGTTTGTTTGTTTGTTTATTGAGGTAAAGAGAGAGAGAGAAAGAAAGAGAAAGCACAAGTGGGGGAGGAGCAGTGAGAGGGAGACACAGAATCCGAAGTAAGCTCCAGGCTCTGAGCTAGCTATCAGTACAGAACCCAACATGGGGCTGGAACTCATGGACATCTAGATCATGACCTGAGCAGAAGTCAAAAGCTCAACCGACGAAGGTACCCATGTGCCCCCTACTTACTTGTGATTTTGTAGTTCCTAACACTATTGACAGAGTCTTCAGCCATCAACTCAATCTGGGCCAGTTTTCTTTCTTGACTATCAGAATGAAGTGGAAGCAATGGGATGCCTGAGGACTTGAATGTTTTACTCTTTTCCATGAATTGCTGCTCATGCTATAATAATTACTCAAGGCTGTTGTAAAGACTAATAAGAGAGGATACAGAGAAAGTCCCAAGGGTAGAAGCTAAGGCTATCTTAGATCATACCTTCTCTTTAACAGGTGACACAATGCAGACCCTACTGGCAACCCCTGGCTGACCATAAACACATTAGTGTGCTCTTCTGAGAAAAGAAGAACCACTCTGCTGACTTTTAGCTTGGGAGCAATAAATGTCACATGTTTCAAAACCTTTTTAGTGACTGTGGTTTTAGCAAATTGAGTTGAATGAGATTAATAGATGATCACGAGATTTTAAGAGAATTTCCCTGGAAAGAAAAGAATCTAGATGGATGAAAAAGATTCTGAGATGATTCCAACACTTGAAAGTCCTCTGGGATTCCAAATTTGTACAGGAAAGAATAAAGTTGTTCAACTGTCACTACAGATTATTTCTCCAGCAGAAACCAAAGAGAGTGATGAAAAAGGAAAGCTATCTCAGAGGGCAGAGCAAAGTACCAAAAGTGAGAGTCCAAGAGCCAGGGTGATCAATATACAGGAGAGTCTTCTACTAGCTTAGGGAAAATGTTTACTCTTAGTGTGTGTGGGAGTGGGGGCTGATGCGCAGTATGTGGCCAGTGTGTTTTCAGAACTGGTATGAATTAGTGATGCTATGTGCCTTGGATTCCTCCCTCTCACTTGTAGAAGGACACTGTGCATTGTGGTTATCTTGTCCCTATGTTATTGAACACTGGTGTGTATAAAGCAGATACCTTGCTTTTTTAGTTTATAGGTCTCTGAACCAAAAGAACTCACCTCCAGGGAAATGTATCCAGACCTGATCTAGATCATAAGGTTTTATATGTTCTAGTATTGGAATTATACAAAATGTTTGGTGATTTGTGCAGGGGTATATTCACCTTGCACATCGAAGAGATATGCATAGTTTGGGCCAAAGATCAGATCATAGTGAATTAATTGCATTAATGGGTCAAAAGTCAGTTTCCCTATTGCAACATTCTTTTCCATGAAAGATTCTGTTTTTCACTTACTTTGACTTCTGGCTGGCCTTATGCTATCACTTTTGAGCCTAAGCCTGGAGAGATTTGGATACTCTGCTTGCTCTCATTCAGGATTGGGCTAACTTACTTTTGGAGTTTTGCCTCCGCAATAAGAATAAAGCCAAATCAGTCTCTGGAAACTGGAATACCTCATGGAGGAGAGCTGAGGGACTCCAGTTACCAGAGTTAACCATTAGGCTGCCCTGCATAATCAACCGAGATCTGACCACAAATCTATGAGGTAACTTAGTCAAAATTGGGAGAATACATAGCTGAATACATCTTAGAGTGTTGATAAACAGAATTTTAAGCTTAGCACATTGTTATCATCTTAAAACTGTATTTTGGGGTGTTTTCATTCCATAGCACTTGGAACTGATTCAACTCTGTGGCTTCTTATCATATGGCTTCACAGTTTTCTCATCTGTAATTTGTTGATAAAATCAACTTTAGGTAGTAATTTATATTAACAAATTAACTTTTAATACATAGTAGGATCCCAATAAATAATTTTAAGTGAATGTACACATGGTTAGTATTCTATAAACTTTTTTTTTCCAAAAATTTCATTGCAAATGTTATGTAGTTAGGGTAATTGTGAGGGTTTTTTTTTCCTACTCCCCTACTTTGGAGAACAAGAAAATGCCTTTGGGTTCTTTCAAAATAGATTATTCTGCCTCTGTAATGGGTACCTGTGAGATTGATTGAAGAACAATGCCATATTAGGAGTCATAGTGGTTTGGGGAAAGACGGGAAACATTTTCTATTGAGATAAAGATAAAAGAGTCTTTTCTTAGAGAAAGGTAGTAGCTAAGTGCTTTGTAAAAATAACAAAGCAGAATCATTAGTCTAAAGAAAAAATAGCACTGCCAGAAATTATATATTATACCTTTTAAAGGAAAGTAAGAAGTCAAAGTCATTGTACCAACCTCATCATGCACTTTTTTTTTCTAGATAGGTTTACGCTAATAATGCTGTACTTTGTGCTAGCTTACTCTAGTTTAGAGAGTCTCATTTTTTTTCTGTATTCAAGTATTGTAATATGTCAAGGACTACAGACTAAGCCTAGACTTTGGTCTTATTTTAAACAAATGCATTAATCCTATACCAGGTACAGGTGGTATGAGACATAATAAGAGAAAAAAATGCTTACATTTTTACTCTTGGTCTAAAGTAAATTAGAGTACAGAGGAGCCAGGAGTTATTCTAAATTGTTGCTGAATAATATAATGGCTGGGTGGTAGAATTTTGGCAGAGATCCAAGATGAGGAATTAAGACAAGTGTAGTAATGAATTTGGATATAATGCCCCAGATATTACTCCTATTATAAAAGTAATTTAACTACATTATTTTCAGGCCTTTCATTTGTATCATGGTGTGAGGCAAAGTAAATGATTTCTAAAGTCACTAAAATTCAAAATTTTGAATGTAACTCCCCTCCCTTCTATATAAACCTTCTCATGCAGGAGGCTGTAGGCCTTGGATGAAGGCTCATCCAACCTCCCTAATGTTGAAATAGGAGAGTCAAAGTTATGGATACAGTGAGGGATTCTATGCAAAATAGTTTTTACAGGTTCTAGGGAGTCTGGAGACTCATAGTAACACTCACTTCTAACCTCGCTTACATGGTTTGAACCTGATAACTATGTTCTTCTTTTTTCCTCCAACCTTCAGCCAAGCACAGATTATGACACATAGCAGAAAATTTGCCAACATTTCTTGAGTGTTTATTGAAGAAATTCAAGGTCTTCTGACAGATGCATAAGCAATAAACTCTCAAAGTATGAGTCTTGCATGTGGGAGAACAGAAAGGTGTAGTATAGGTACATGGAGAAAAACCTAAAACACCTGCTATGAGGTCTTAAGAAATCCTCACAGAAAGAGGCCATCTAAAGTGGGTATTAAAATATATAGGGGCGCCTGGGTGGCTCAATCAGTTAAGCATCCAGCTTTGGCTCAGGTCATGATCTTACGGTTCGTGGGTTCGAGCCCTGCGTCAGGCTCTGTGCTGACAGCTAGCTCAGAGCCTGAAGCCTGTTTCAGATTCTGTATCTCCCTCTCTCTCTGACCCTTCCCTGTTCATGCTGTCTCTCTCTCTCTCTCTCTCTCTCTCTCTCTCAGAAATAAATTAAATATAAAACAATTTAATAATATATATATATAAAAGTATGAAGTACAGAGGAAAGAAAGGAAATCTTCAAGAAAAAGAAAACTCTAGTAGTTGATTCATCATATGGAGCTCTCATTGTTTGCAATATCTACACTTATGAGTAATTCAGAAATGTAGCCAATAAAATGTTTGTTAAATCAAATGAAGCGGAAAGATCTCAACACACTCCCTGAATTTGAAGGAAGCCCAGATTATTAGGAATGGATGAAAGTTGGAACCTCTATTATGACAATGTTCTACAAACCGATTGCCTTGTTTTGCCTCACCTTTATTTCTCTTCAGGTTGAGATATTAATGGTGTAACCAAAATGCCATAAAGGATATTTCATCAAAATTGTGTATAGCAGTTTGCCTGTTTGGGTAAATGTCTATATGTTTTACAATGTATGTATTTATATTTATGCATGCATGTTTAAATACTGGAAAGCCAATTCTTGAATTTTTCCTGATTTAATGGTCATGTCTCCAAACTAAGCAGCCATTATAGTCCTTATAGCATGAAGGCCTGATGGTATGACACCAGTATTTGGAATATTACCAATGTGAGTTCAAATCCCTCCTAAGTTTAAGAGAGTCTCAGTGAATAAATAACATTGGCTGCAGGTTACATATGCAAATTTAATTAAAAAACTAATTAACTATTAATTGAGAATGTTCTGTGGCTCAGTGGGTAAGCTTGCATGATCAATGAGCAAGGCCTACCATAAGCCAATAGAAGCATGTATCTTTTCTCTTTCTTTTTTTCCCCTAATTGATATTTCATCCCATTCTACCTCATAGTGTCTGTCAGAACTAAAGAAAAATAGATGTAAAGAAGTTCCTATCTATGGAATAGCATGTCCCCCAAAGTATTTAAATATATACAATTTCTACAGAAGTTTCTATCAATGGAACAGCATGTCCCCCAAAGTATTTAAATATATACAATTTCTACAGAAGTTTCTATCAATGGAACAGCATGTCCCCCAAAGTATTTAAATATATACAATTCCTAAAGAAGTTTCTATCAATGGGATAGCATGTCCCCCAAAGTATTTAAATATATACAATTCCTAAAGAAGTTTCTATCAATGGGATAGCATGTCCCCCAAAGTATTTAAATATATACAAAGTATTTAAATATATCATATATCATCAAGTGTGTCTTGGGAAACTTTAATATAATCCTCTTAGATGTTGGTTCAAAGAACAGAAACAGTCCACTATGTTTGACCCAACTATTCCCAGATGAGGAGTTTCCTAAAATCCAATAGGTCTTCTCTTTTCCTCTGTAGTGACAAAGCTAGAAAGTTACCATTCTTATTGTTACGATCCCTACAGTAAATGGAATATCTTTCTGTTCTCTCCACCCTTTCTACTAAAAAAGCTCACAAACAATATGGAGTTTTAAAGCTACTATCTCACAGAAAGTTTAATGAAAGTGATTACAATAACTTGGAGTCTAATTTAGAACTGCTGTATGGCCCTGACCATTGGAAACCATAATAATATTTGTTTCATCTATTTCACTGGGCTGTTGTAAGGTTTATGGAGATAATGGATATAAAGTTGTTTGGTATAATGCAGTTTAGATACAAGGAGTTGTTATGCATATATGTATTAATTTTGTATTTATATCTCCTTTCTAAAAAAGATTTTATGTACCTAATGCATACTCAGTAAAAAAGAAAGTGTTCTATTTAAATCAAAACATAAAAGGGTAAATTTAAGAAATATTTTATTTTGCTTCTTTCTAACCCTCTAGTCCTCTATGTGTTCTGAAATTAGCTGAAGACTTAACTTCAAAGAATTCTGTGTGTATTTAGAGCTATGTTTTGTGAAAGCAATTGAGGTGACTCAATTTAGAATGTCCAGGAACTGGTACATATTGTCATTTAACTAATATATTTTTTCCTCACTAATTAGTTAGTTTAGTATTATATTCCCTGTAGATCTGGATAGGAATATACATGAGGATGATTCCCCATCAATGATAAAACGTAATTAAAGGGTAATTAATGGCTTTCAGGAAAAAATGTCATTCTTTTGATAACATGTTCCAAGGATCTCCAACCACTTCTACTTGTCTGTACAACTCTCTCAGTGTACCAGACCCAAACCAAACAGTTTCCCACGATTCCAAAGTCTCTACCACAATTTCAAGTCTATTGCATGACATGTTAAATTTCTTCTGCCCTAAATGTCTTTTACAATTCTCTAAATAAGGAATGTGCCAAGAATCAGCCTCATAACTTCCTGCTTTGAAAGTCCACCTTATCACTTTAGAATAACTTATTAGGGAAACAGAAGAGAAGAGGTATTAAGCTAACTGAGGGCAAAAACTGTATGGATATATGCCTTTATTTCCATTTCCTGGCACAGGATTGGGATGAGAGGTCATTCAATCTATGAATAAGAAATGTCTGCAAAGATGAGGAGAATTTGTTCCTATTCCTTTGCTAATGCCAATGGGTTTGTTAGGGAGTAATTCCCTGCTTATTTATCAACCTGACAGAACGCTGTAGCATCTACTAGCGTCCTACTTCAGAAATTGTGCCAAGGTGATCCTAATAGCACTCCAGCATTTGCAACCACTGGCCCAATGATCAAGAGATACTGTTGTAGCTTCATTAAACCCATTGTCAATGAAATCTTGAATGCAACTTTTAAATTTAGGACGTTCTCCCAGACAGCCACTGTAACCACAGAAGTGGTCATTTGCACTTGAGTGCCATCAACTCTACATTGTTGTTGGAGTGGTACATTTAATTCAGTGTTGCAGGGTTGAGGGGAGCAAGCAAGATTCATCTTTTTCCACACAGGTGCCCTCAAAAGATATTCTTCATGTGAATAGTGAAAACAGTCGGCGATTTGTGAAACCATTGATCCTTAAATTTGAAACCTTGTTCCTCTTCCCCACTTTCCGATCCTCATGAATTTTCCAAGACCCTCTGGGTCTCTTTCATGGGAAGAGACTTGTACAAAGGCAGGCCTGTCATGATAATATTATCACTACACATAACACCTAAAAGTCATTCAGTCTTTTATCTCTGAAACAAATGGAAATAAATTAAATATGTCCCCTTACTACTGATTTGTTTCAAAAATAGGAAAAGGTAGAACAATAGGTACATTATGCAAGGTGTTTCTGAAACAGAAACATTTTAGAAAATCGGTGGGTTTTAGACAAGACATAGCGTCCTCCACTGAGCTTTCAGCAACAACAGAGGTGTCACTTAAGTATACTCTTTAGTCAAACTTTTAACAATCTATACCAGGTATACGCAGAATTGAGTACTTGGGGGCTATGTAATATCTTCCAATGTCTCCTACTTCCATGAGATCTAAGATACTAGTTTACCATGCTCATTTTTCACAGGCAGAGTTCAAGCAGAGAGAGGTTAAGCTACATATCCAAGGTCACACTAGAAAGGAATAGTAGATTCAGTGCTTTTCTTGCTTACAAAGAATGATAGGACTATTACCATTATCACCCAGCTATTCCACACCCTTACCTGATAACAACCACATTGTTTTTGGCAAGTCAGGGCAGTACTCTTACCCTCAGGAAAGGCAAGACTCTTTCCTAGCACTAGGGAATAAATCCTAATTGATCTGAATGAGATAATTTTAGTCCTTAATTGCTGATGGTTACTCTAGGGGTAAGCATACAACTCAGTTCCAGATAATGAGAATTAAATGCAAATCAGGAGGGCTTCCCTCTCTGAAGTAAATGACAGAGCCCTTAAATCTACCATGTATGTTGCTATGAAGGTGCTTAAACTTACAAATAACTATCTGTGTCTATGAGGTAACTAACAAAGATATGAAAATGGCCTGAGGTCCTTGGATATATTTATGAGCTAACATAACAGACCTGGAACCACTTACCTACAGACTTCCTTTTAAGTAAGTTAATTATAAGTCTTTATAGCTAAAGCCATTATTTTCCCTTTTGTGCAAATGAAGGTACTACTAGAAAATAGATGAGGTCAGAGTACATATCGCAAGTAGAGTAGCTTGCATGCTTGCATAGAAAGTGGAGGTAATTAAGACCTGAGTAAAAAGAGAGGGTCACGTAAGTCCATGTAATAAAGGGCAAATTAGAGTAGAGCTTATGTCCTCCCAAGTCACAATTAGGAACAAGTCTGAAGAGAAACAATAGATTCAGTGCTAGTTCAGGCTAGTTGGAGGTCCATGAGATGGTTACAGTGATGAAGCAGTCATAAGTAGTACAGACCATAAAGATATTAGACAATACGGAACTTGTTCCAAAAATTTATTATGAACCAAAGATAGTGGAAACAACACCAAGTCTAGCCCCAGAAAGCTTAGATGTGGGATAGAACTGGCAAACTAGACCATTGTATAATTCTGGTCTGCTGCCTGTTGTTTTGTTTTGTTTTGTTATTGTAATAAGGGTTTATTAAAACACAGACATGCCAACTAGTGTATTTCAATGGCAGAAATGAGCACTTGAGATGCAGTCCTATAACCCACAACGACCAACGTATGTGCCCTCTGCTTCTTTATAGAAAAAGTTTTCTGATTGCAGGGGTCAAGTATCCTATGAGGATTTCAAAGTCTGGGGACACACAGAGTCCTAGGACGCAAAATATATGGGAAAGTGGGAAAAAAAGTATCAAGAAATATTGGGCATCCCCTTGAAGGCATTTGAGTGCCTTCAGAAAAGAAATAAATGCTACCCTGCAACATCACAAAAATGGCTTTGTATCCATGCCAGTGCCTAACACAGCAGCAAACGCTGTGTTTGCATAACCGAATAAAAGAAAGAATTCATAGCTCTGCTAGTATTTTACAGAGGCAACTTTTGGTATACTTAGTATCTGACTACCTGTTGGCCCTTGGTATTTAGGCAGGTAGCCTACATAAATTAATGCACACACAGAAGAGCTAAGATGAAAATGTGTGGTGGGTAGGCAGGTACGGGCTTCGGGTATTGAGGCTGAGCAAAGGGAGAGAGTGCTGACATACAAAGCTTTATCTTTCTATTTTATCTCATAGATTGCTTTCGGTCCAAAGCCCGACTGATGTTTTACCATTAGCCACCAATATGATTACACATACTTTGGATCTAAAATTGCATTTCCAAAACTAAGCATCATCAAAAATTCAACAAAGGAAGAGATGGCTCATGACAATCCAAGAGCTTCTACACAGAAAGAAAAAATAAACATTTCATTTTTATAAAACTTGCTTTGAAAGCTGAAATTCACATAATGAATTCATAAAGAGACTTTGCTATGATAGGAATAATTTGGCCCTAAAATATGAACTGCTTTTATTCAGGTAATAATTGGCTGGCAGTATTGAAGTGTATGTCCCCCATTTTTTCTGCCAATGCTTATAATGTTGCCAAGAAGGAGACAGTCTAATACAGGATATCCCATGGCCGAAATTCCATCCTAAGATGTTTGAGCCAGGAGACAACATCACGGCCAATGTCAGAACTGTGTCTCTTCATGAATGACTACAGGCGGGAGCAGAATCTTTCACCTGCCTTTGCTCCAACATTTAAACCCAGTAATTGAAACAACGATTTTAGAGCAAACAGGATCCTGGTAAGAACATTATTTTTAAGGTAAGATCTTACAAATACAGAGCAACCTTTACAAAAAGTTCTTGTGTATACCTTCTATTTGGACTTCCTGCTTCTTGCTTCTATTCTGGTCTGGATTATGCTGACCTTTGGAATGTTACCTCCTTAAGTGGGTCTTTCTTCATCAACCTCTCTTAGTCCCAGTGAATGCCACACTCTCATACTTAGTGCTGTATATCCAGCTCACCTCGATATTTATACTATTAATGTTTTCCCTCTCCTGAGATGAGGGGGACAATTCCTTTTTATTTATCCCAGTGTCCATTGTAATGGCTTGAGGTGTCTGTTGAAGAACAAATTAATAAGGGAATATCATGATAAGCTATTTTCCTCAAGACTAATCTTTTTTTCTCTGAAATGAAGGTTGATTACTGACCTATCTTCAAAGCAAACTGAAAATAAGCGTAGTCATGTGGCTTCGTGGAGCATGATGACCTAGACTAGTGTGGGTTCTGGTTTGAGAACGCTCATTAACTAGCTTTGTGATTTTGTACAAAAATATGTAACCTCTCTGTGTTTATCACTCACAGTTTTTTTTTTTTTTNACCGCGAGATCATGACCTAAGCGAAAGTCGGACCCTTAACCGGCTAAGCCACCCAGGCGCCCCTATCACTCACAGTTTTGAGAAAAAGGTAAGAACACTGGGTGAAACTGGATAGTGTCTATGATGTACTCTTACATTTAATCTTCTATAAAGCTATTAATGTTCAAGTGTGACAAAAGTAAATTTTCTTCTCCTTCCTCTAGAACTCACCTTTTTTCAAATAGTGTCATATTTATTCTGATATTATGCAGAAGTATGAACTAAATGATGTATTCAGATATTATCCATGTTATTCTAAAAGAAAAAGGTTGAAGTGACTGTTGTTACTATTCCAAACTTATGCTAGTGTAGTGCTCAAATATGTGACATTTTAAAATATGTGTGTTGTAAATACATGTATAAATATACACATATACACATTAATATATACACACATACTATATATATATGATACTTTATAAAAAGTTGAATGCTAATTACTTTGCAAAATAGGTGTTACTTGAATTGTATTTTATTAAATCTGTAAATTAGATGTAGACTTTCATTTTCCTTTTAGACGAACAGATGAAAAACATAGATCTGATACCTTACCATCATTAACACAATTGAATGGCCTTAATTTCTCAATAGGATCATTCAATATTCATTTTTTAATTTCTGCATTTACACATAATATCTCTCTGGAGGCCTCTAACAGATTCTACTGCTGCAGTTTTAATGAGAACTATCAAAGGTTACTATGAGATGATGATCTATACTTAATTCATAGATTTCCCCAGACATTTGTGCAATTCAGTGCTGTTTAGATTTTTTTTTAGTTTTATTGTCTTGAAACATTTATCCCAATTTTAACTGCATCTCTAATCATTATTAGCATAACCCTTTCATTCTTAAAGTTAGTATTTTGAGAATTAATATGGAAAATTTATGGCTTCTTTAGAGGATAGAATAACTTTGCTTGTGAGAAAACACTGAAAAATCATCTATGTCCATGTGATGTTTCAAATGTGTTCTTATGAAATATTTTTATATAATCAAGGAAATTATTTCTCTAAGATTCTATAATTATGGTTTATTATTTTTACGTAAATGTATTGATCAGAATAAAACATACCAAGTACTCAGTTAGAGGATATATACTTACTGATTGTGCAGAGTGTGTGTGGGGGGGGGAAGAGGGGTCAACAAAAACCCACTGATATGAGAGGTAAAACCTGAATTAAAACCTGAACTAAAATCTGAACTATAATTTTTTGATGAGTTTTGTGATGATGATGAAGTGGCTTTGCCTTAAAAAAAGAATATTTTTCTCATCTATGATAATATTATAAACTCATATATTCAATGAAGATCCAATCAAATGGTAACAAATTCAAGGAATTTTTACTCCTATTGTTGCTTTTATTATAGCAGGAATTTAAATGAATCATAACACAAGTATTCAAGTGAAATAAAGATTAGAGTAATTTACCACTATTATAGTCTTACTTAAGATTTTAAGTGAAACTATAGACTTCAGTGTACTGGTCTGCCTGAGAGGAACCTTCTCGGACCAAATCCTACCATCCTCATTAAATGCCCCCTTATTCTTTAGTTGGTCAGTCCTTCTCTCTGAGCTTCAGAATTAACCTTGAAATGAAAGGGAGGCCATGTGCAATTACTGTCTCTTGGACAGATGTGGACACTGAGGTTCAAAGAGATTAAGTAGAACATCTCTGACCATTCTCCTTATAAGTGGTATGTTAGCTGTAGAATGTGCATGAAGGTGTGATTTATGTGGGGAGAAATGGAGAGAATAAAGTGAAGGTATGCGTGGGAGAAGAAGAAAGGATCTTTTTGTCTCCCAGATTAGGAATTCAAGCTTCCATTTTCTTCACCTGTGTATTTTGTATACCTCACCTGTAGTATTGTCTTATTTCCATAGTTCACGTCTGCCCAAATCCTTCAGTCTTCTACTTAAGACTAACTTTTTATGACACATGACTTTGCCAACTTGGAAGGCTTAGGTATAAGAAGCTTCTGTATTTTTTTTCCCTCACAATTCTTTCTGAGATCTCTGGTGGACCATTTATATTTTATAATTTTTTCTCTTTAAAATACATTGCTTTATGACTGTCCTTTAAAGGAAAGGTGAAAGAAATCCCAGGATTAGTTATCTTATTTATCTTACTTATTTAAGCCTTAGGGAAGTCATTTTGCTTTCTTCATTAAAAAAAAAAATGAAAGGCTTCCACGAGATGGCTTCAGAGTTATCATTGGACTCTGGTAATCTGACATTTTTATAAATTAAATCCCAAGTAAACAATTCTTAAAATTTACAAAGCCATTTTGATGTTCCAAATACATCAGAAAGTAAATTTGATCTTTAGGTTTGTCCTATTATTACTTTGATAAAAAATAACCCCCTTCCAGGAAGCTTTTCAACAATATCTTTGTACCTAGGTGACTTTGAACACTCTAAATGCACTCTTAACTGCTGGAATGACTTGGAACACGAATCCACAAAACAGGCAGAGGCTATTTGAAGGACTATCAAACCACTGGTCTCTTACATACCGTATGCTTTTATCAAGAAGTCTTCACTTCTGGCCTGGACATAGTTAATAGCACATTAAGGGAGAAAGTAGAACTCTTGTTCATACCTATTATGATGAAGCTATATTCCACCAGAACCATGGTACTGACCACCTAAATCTCCTATTAGTAAAAGGCTATAAAACTGCCACCCCTTAAGTCTATCTACACATTCTCTGAAATCAATCCTGTATTACTCTACATCTCTGTTAGCTCAGTCACCACTAGCTTCTTAGCCTCTTTTCACATCTGTACATCTCCTATCTTGTTTCTCTATACCAAAACTCTTTGCCTTTCCCCCTGGCTGTCACATTATATTATTAGCAAAGCCCCCTATGTTCTCAAGTTTCCTCTGTGTCCTTGCTTTAGGTGAAATTTGGGTATCTTGGCTTCACCTATAACTTCTCAAGTGGTAACTATTTGTATCCTGTACCACACACGGTTTGCAGGTATGGCATCTATCCTTCTGTTTCCTCATAGAAATTTCCAGAACTTTTCTCTTTCTGCCTATGTAAACAAAACAGACAAAACTCAGTCTCTGTTTCACAGCTATTGTGTGTGTGTGTGTGTGTGTGTGTGTTTGTGTGTGTGTGTGTATATATACATATATATATGTATATATAATGTGTGTATGTGTGTGTGTGTGTATATTTTACTGTTGACTTCCAAGGACTCTCCAGTTACTCCTCTTTATTCACTGAAATCTGAACAACTGGGTCACTATTTTTCTACTGTAATGAAAAGAATGAATAGGAGTTTTCTAGAGTAACATAGCAGGTATGTGCATTTCAGGCAGATGGTGAAATGAAATCAAAGGCATTGTGGTGGACAGAATAGGACAAGCCAGACAAATTGCTAGCAAATTAGTACAACTGAAGTTCAAAGTGAGTGATAGGAGACAGTGCTAAAGTCACAGACAAAGAGCCATATGATACAAGTTTTCTATTCTTCATAAAGGATTTTTGACTTCACTGCCTAGGTATAGAGCAAACCACGGAATATGAAGCATCAGAATAACTCTTAAACCTCTACCTGTTTTCAAATAAGTTATGATTTCCATTTTCTCCTAAATAGAAAAATGCATTTGAAATGACACAAAAATTCAGATGCTGGATCATTCTAATTCCACTTACCTTTCATACTTCAAGTTCTCATTTTGATATAGGAGTAGGGAATTCTACTTTTTTTTTTTTTAACGTAGACTTATATTCACCTTTGGCTTTAAAATCATGAAATTCAACAGATACTGTGCTGGGGAAGAACATATTGTGATGACAGTGGCTCCTAACATACTGATAAATGCAGCACTGGGGTAAGAATATAGTCTGGGACCACAATAATTTAGATCAAATCTTAAGGTATTTCTTATCTTCTTGGCTTACCCTATTAATAAAATCAATAGTGCCTAATAGATTGTTTTATCATAATTGAAATACTTTAATTCCCTTTGCTACAATTTCAGGTTATACTTTATAATTTCAAATGTTAGATGTCTGATTAGTAGTTATTGTGGCATAACCAAACACCCACCTACTCAGTGGCTTCCTACAGTAACTGTTTATTAGCTCACAGTCTGCAGGTCAACTAGCCAGTTCTTTGGCCCGAGGCAGCATGAATTATTACCAGTAGGTTTCAATGCACCACACATAAAAATTGCTACGTTGGGATAAGTAGAAACTGGCTTTTCTGATATTGGCTAAACACTCTAAATCCAAAAATGAAAACTGGAATCCAGTTTTGTCTCTTATCTTCCAAAAAGTCTAGTCAAGGGCTTGTTCTCATGGTACAGTGGGGACAAAAGAGAGCCAGGACAAGTTTGCAAGACCTCATGAGTTTAACATGCATGATATCACATCTACCGCACTGTTTTGAAAACAATCGAGACATAAATATCCCAGACTCAAATGGAGGAAAAATAGACACTCATTCTTGATGGGAGAAACTGAAGTCTCACACTATAAAGGGGCTTGACGTTACAAAGTAAAGTAAGTGTAGCTATTTCTGCAAACAATCTATCACAGAGATTATTTTCTTAAGGAAACAAATATATGGCTTTACATCTATTATAGGTATCTATTATAACAAACTGGATTTATAGCCTTCTTTAATATATCACTTTTTCTCAACTGATGACAACAGCAATAATGTTTTTTGCAGACTCTGAGCACCTCATAAAGAATAAAGTTACACTGACTCTTTATTTCTTGCTCCCTGCAGGCAATGAGATAGACCCTGTTTTCTTCTCATAATTATAATGCAATTTACTAAGATTGCTTTCCATCCCAAACCTTCCCACTCTTTAAACATGGTCAGATGCCAATTAATTATCTTAATCTTCTCTTTCCCTTTACATCAAACTGAGTTCTAAATTGACATCCTTTCTAGCTGGATGGTTGGAGCTATTCCCTCGGAAAATAAGGCTCGGGTTAATCTAAGTCACTTGAATGCTCTTTTCTCCAATAATCCAGATGGCTTTATTCTGTATTCCTCTGGTAAAATGGAGATTTTCTTACTGGATATGGAGGGACAGCAATATTAAGATCAACTCATTCTGAGTTTTATAGGTTTTATGTGATAATTACGCTGCTATCTATTAGTGTTCCTAGCCAACCAGATCTGTCTCAGTGAAATTATAAAGTCAGTTAAACAAAGCACCATGCTCTACCATATTCATCTAGAGAGCCTATCCTTTTAGCCATTATTTGTTCAACTAAAGTTTAAAGGAGAGGTTTTAACTGATGACATAGTATCATTTATCTGTATTGAGTTCCATCAAATAGTTGCACCAGAGAGCTATGACTTTTTTAAAGAATCAAGAGGAAACTTAGGTTTACAAATGCAGGTTTAATCTAGAGACAGGTATTAAAAACTGAATTTCCTTTTCCTTTCCAAGATCAGGGAAAATGAGAATTAGTGATTCAAAGATTAGGCATGAGGTTCTTTAAGTGGTAGTCACAATGAAACTAAACTCCAAATTAATATTTAAACATATTTAGCAACTATAAAATAAAGAGAATCAGAAACTTCACTAGGACACTTTCTTCCTGCTTCTTTAGACCTTGATGTATTTCATGGATATAATGGAGACCATTAGGGAATTTGGTTGAGAGTATTGATTTATCCATTGATACCATTGATACCTATTGAGAATATACTAAGCACCAAGAATTGAGCCATGAGCCAAAACTATAAAATCCTTGACCTTGGGAAGGTAAATTTTTAGTAGCAGTTTAGGATATGGAGAAAAACAAACAGATACGTAAATTCAAGTGATGGTAGCTGCCATGGAATAAATGAAGCAAGCCAAAGATAATAGTTCTTATACTCTCTTAGATGGGGTGGCCCAAGAAAGTCTGTTTGTAAAGGTGACAACTGACTACTATAGGTCTATAGGCAGCGAGGCCATCTAGATACCTGGAAAAGTTTATAAAATATTTTATTTAGCTCTAGAAATGGCACTAAGTTTTTAACGTATCACAATGGGGCAGGAATGCAAACATACTTGACCAGTATCCCTGTCTCAAACCACTCCCTTCTCTCACAGTGGCAGATAGTCAACATTTCTGTAAATCTCCGGATCCGTTATTGGCTGTAGAACAAATCACACCCAAACTTACTGGGTGAAGACAACACCTATGCGTTTAACCTAATAAGGTGGTGCTTTGCGTCAGCAGGGCTCGCTAGGTAAGGCGTGGGTCATATGACTGGCATATTGGTCATAACTGGATTCTCTCTGATCTATGGAACTGCCACAAGGAGAAATGAACTCTCATTGTCTAGTGGATTACCTAGACTAATTTTTAAGAATGTTTAATGTTTATTTATTTTTGAGAGAGAGAGAGAAACAGAGTGAGAGCAGGGGAGGGGCAGAGAGAGAGGGAGACATAGCTTCTGTAACAGGCTCCACGTTCCGAGCTGTCAGCACAGAACTGGATGTGGGGCTCAAACTCCAACGGTGAGATCATGACCTGAGCCAACGTAGGACAATTAATAGACTGAGCCACCCAAGCATCCTGACCCAGACTTATTTAAGTGGCAGATGTAAGGGTGAGTGAGAGAGAATGAATATGAATGAATGAAGTAGGCAAGGGCATGTGAGACTCAAAACTTTTCACAGCATCACTTACACTGATTCTGTTGACAAAACAAGTCATAAGGCCAGACTTAAGAGGTACAGAAATGGGCACTCCTTTTGTAGGACAAGCTATCAAGCCAGAGAACCAAAGCAAGTAGATCCAGGGAGAAACATGATTGCAGACAGTTTTTTTCTTTTTAAGTTTTTAATTTAATTCCAGTTAGCTAAAATAAGGCTATCCCCCCCCCACACACACACAAATAACCTACCACAACATTGTTTTGTTCTTTTGTTTGTTTGTTCAAATAGGGACAACAATATCTGCCTCTTGGAGCTCCATTTAAATTATGTGACTTAATAATTAGTTCATAATTTTTTTTTCAAAGCAAAACAAAATTAAACCAAGTACATTTGTTTACTCTCAGTTATCGTTTTAGAAGATCACTTTGGTATGTGTATGGAATTCCCTTCAGTGGGAACTAGTTATGCAATTACTGCCATAATTAAAAGCTCACTGGATTAAGAAAATAGTGGCATATTTACAAAAGATTTTTCGCATTTGTTTATTTAAATAGAAATAGGAATTTAACACTAAGAGACTTTATCATGCAGAAACAAATAATCATCAGACATCTCATAGGAGGGTCTTAACACCTTAGAAATAATTACTAATATTGATTAACTTTAATATTTCCCTAGTATTTACTGTTCTAGGCACTATGAATGAACCAGCCATCAAGTTACGAGCAAACGGACTTAGCTGAGTGATCAGAGTTCTCAGGTTGGCCCTTTATGTAATCTTTAATGTTTATTAAGCTTTTTTCATGAATATCATATTATTTGATCCTCCTAGTAATCATTTAATATATCATTATTAATACTACCATTAAAGGGGCACCTTTATGGTTGGTTAACTGTCTCTTAATTTTGGCTCATGTCATGATTTCATGGTTTGTAAGATGGAGCCCTGTACTGGGCTCTGCACTAACAGAACAGAACCTGCTTAGGATTCTCTTTCTCCCTCACTCTCTGCCCCTCCCCCACTCTCACACACACTTTTCCCTCTCTCTCTCAAAATAAATAAATAAACATTTTAAAAAATATTCCCATTAAAGGAAACTATAGCTTTGAGATGGGGAACCTAACACACTTCATCTTTTGTTATGTTCCCTAACCTTTCCACTNCATAGAAAATACACCCATCCCTTTTGTTGAAAGGGCTATCATTCCCAGAACCTGGGCTCAGCCATAAAAGAAACAATTGGCAGAACTTATATGAAATGGAGTCAACAACTCCTAAATTTCTATGTTCCTGGAGTGGAACCAGAACTTCAGTCCTTACCTCCTTACACCACACAGAAAGACTACTTTATTTTCATTCATAGGAGCATGGGAGTTCTGTATGGAGCCCTGGGAAGAGTCCAGGGTCTTTGTTTCTTTTTTCTTTTCTTTTCTTTTTTTTTTCTTTTCTCTTCTTCTTTCATTTTTTAGCTACATGAAAAGGGGGGGAAAGTGCATGTAGAAGACATTGTTTTGTAAGCTTACTTAGATGTTTTGAGACCTTGGGCAAATTACTCAGGAATCCTACCTGAAAAACAGGGAAATTAATTCACACTGAAAATAGTTATTGCAGGGGTGCCTAGGTGGTTCAATCAGTTAAGTGTCTGACTTTGGCTCAGATCATGATCTCACAGTTTGTGAATTCAAGCCCCACATCAGGCTCTGTGCTGACAGCTCGGAGACTGAAGCCTGCTTCAGATTTTATCTCTCTCTCTCTCTCTTCCTCTGCCCCTTCCCTGCTCATGCTCCCTCTCTCTAAATTAACACTGAAAAAAAGGAAAATAGTTATTACATAAGATTCTGTCAGTGACATACCCAAAACTCTCCCATTAGGAGAATTTCTTCTCAACACCATCTTTCAGAACTCACCCTCACCCACAGTGGGGACAGAATGCAGTATCTGTCAACTTTCTAATCATTAACATACCTTGCCAACCCGCTTATGAATTAAAGTCATGATTTTTCTTACCCTGTCTACTAATGCTAGGTTACCCCTATGAAGCCATAAATATGAACTTAGATATAAGTGTCAGTATATGGATGGATGGCTGGCTCAGTCAGTTAAGGGTCTGACTCTTGATCTCAGCTCATCTTGATCTCAGGGTGTGGGTTCAAGCCCCACATTGGGCTCTGTACTGGGCATGAAGCTTAAATACTTAAATAACAATTTAAAAAGTGTCAATATAACCCTGGTGAGTAACATGAAAACCTGGACTACCAATTTTTATAGCTCATTTATGCCCCCTGGAGCTTTTCAAGCCCAAATGTAAATTTATTCTTTCATATGATCGATTTCTGCTGTGCCTACTCTTAAGATTTGATGTTAAAAACAGCACCCAGTTCAAGAGAGGGAGTTCTAGCTGCATGTCCCTAGATATCTCCTAGTAAGATTCTTGTTCTCTGCTTGGAGGTGCTTTTGAATGCTATATAGTTCTCTGCTGTAAATGACATGGTCCCTAAACTAGGTATTGTAAGAGACCAAACTATGTTTATCCACAATTTCTATGTTCAAGCCCAAATCCCCATTGTGACTATATTTGTAGTTAATGCCTTTATGGGAGATAATTAAGGTTAAATGAGGTTATAAGGACAGGACCCTAATCCAAGAGGACTGCCGTCCTTATAAGACGAGTAGGAAACATCACAGATCTGTCTTCCTGTTTACAGAAAACCAGGCCACGTGAGGACATATCAAAAAGGAGACCGTGTGCAAGCCAGGAAGATCTTCACCAAAAACCAACCCTGCTGGCACCTTGACCTTCGACTTCTAGCCTCCAGACTATGAAAAAAACAAATTTCTGTTGCTTAAGCCATCCAGTCAATGGTATTTCAACATGGCAGTTCAAGAAGACTAATACACATTTATTTCGTGTAAATTACCAAAGCTTGTCAAGACCTCTTCACAGTGTGCTTTCCTACAATATACACAATAAGAAGTTCTGGCTTCCTAGTGTGATAAAATGGCTTTGAGACAACATAGATGAGGCACCATAATGGAGAGGCTACCCTGTGATATAGTACAAAGTGCAATTTGCACCAATGGCCATTAAATGCTACTGAGTGTCCAAGAGGAATGGGCCCATGAAGTAAGAAGTGGAAGCGAAAAAGATGTTGCTCATTATCATTTCCAGTGACTTAGTTTAGTCATCTGTTCTTCTTGTCCTGACAATGCTAGTTTCTATGGGTCTGGAAGTTCTGGTTCCCAGAAGAAGATACAGGATTCCATCAAGCTTAAAGCAATGCTAGCCGCCTGGTTACTTAGACTCCTCAAGCTAGTAAACTCAAAGGCAAGAGAAGTAGTTACCAAGTTGGGAGGTGTAAGTGGTCCTGATTGTCACAAGAAGTTGGAACTGTGGCTACTTTATAGCAGGTCTAACGGTAGCAGCAGAGATTATAAGCTTACTCAAAGTTATAACTATTCACAATCCTGGAAAAAGTGTGATGGAATAGAAGGAATTGAAACGGTAAGCAAGGGGATTGAAGATATGCAAGGAATGAAGTTAGAAGATGCTGTAGGAGTCCTATCTAGATCTCCTTCCCTGGCCCAGGGCACACACGTCTCTTTTATGTGTATGGTGGCTGCTGTTGGCTCTTGAATGTGCTCTTCTCTGGAGAGCTGGCTCAAAGCTTCCTAGCTCAGGAGGTATGCCTCAACCTCAGCAGCAGACTGTATCCAATTAATAAATAATACAGAGTGCACACGGTCAGACAACTCTCTGGTACCATCCATGCTCCAGAGTTTCCCATGACACCAATGGCTTCTTCTCAATGTCAAGATTTCAACTAAACCCCCAACTCTGCTTAGCTTCTCCCTGTCTTTTCTGCTTCCTTCATCTCCTTAGAGTTTCTCCCAAGAGAATTCGCAAAAAATTGCTTAGATAAGAATCGTAATCTCAGGCTTTGCTTCTAGGGAAACTGACCCAAGAGAGGTTGTTGGGAGAATAAAATGATGTGTGTCAAAGTACCCCTCATCAAGTAGAACTTTTATGCAAATTTACCTAAGGGACCTTTTTCACCTCACCTGTGAATGTATTTTTTGAGTTTTAGGAACATAACAAATTAAGAGCAGTGCTACCCTACCCATAGTGAGAATATAAAGGAATATGTGACTAAAAATAACACAAGCTTGGTTTAAAATGCTCCCCTCTGAATCACTTTAAAAACTATCATAGAATTATCCTTCTTCAGAGGGTTCAAGCTAGTAGCACTGACTGTTGCAAATCTTTCTACTTTTGCATGTAAAGTGGTGGATTGGACAGAACACTTTATGGCGGCAACAGTAAATAGATTCTAAGTTGGACATACAGTAAATCAAACTCAACTGAACCGCTAGGTAGCTGAATATACTTCTGTGCCCGATCCTAATGGCACAGAGTGTGGCCTGCAGTGACTCAGTCGAAATCCTAGACATCATTTTGTAAACTGTGAAGGTACCCATCAAAAATACCTGTGGTTGAAACTTCACCTGTGATGTGTAAGATGTCCTCCACTGTTTTACACTGCCTTCTGATAAGACCCCTGAATTTCCACGAGGAAATGAAGGTAGCTGTCCTGATCCCAACGCACATTCTAAGCCAGACTTCTGTTCATTCCATTGTCTTATTATATCTTGCAAAGATCAGACTATAGCCTTTCTTAGAATCTGCCGCTGGCCTGATGAGGTTTTTCTCTGATGTCTAGATTTGGCAGAAGGGATGGGGCTGCTATTATTTTCTGTCTTTCCTGCTTTGAATCTCATTCTCTTACTTTTTTCCCCCCTGAGTTTTCCTTTTGAATAATAATAGCCATAACCAAATAGTAACAGCACCACCACTTTTCTATTCCAGACTTGAACAAAGTATGTTGTATGTATCTTCTCATGCAATCCTCACAAGATTGAACTGTGAGCCACTTGTTATAATTACTTACGGAGGAGGAAACCCTGTCTTGGAGAGACTAGACCACGTGCTGTGGTTACATTAGTGAGATTTAATCCTATACAATCTGACATTAGTCTTCCCTTTAAACTGTTCACTAGCTTGTGTCTCCTTGGTTATTCCTAAAATAGCTTAAAATAACTCTTAAATTGTAGTCTTTACAAATCCCAGAACCTATAAATATTTTTTTTGAATTCTGTCTTTATTCATTTTCATGATATTCACTATTTAATGGATCTCTTTTCCCTTTCTTACTATTTCTCTAATCATTCCTACTCTGTAACTTTTTTTTTTTTTTTTTAGCATCTAAGATGGGTTGTGCACTGTGTTTCATGCTGAACATATGATCATGAGTAGGATATTTGTCTTGTCCTCAAGAAGTGCAAACATGGGTTTCACTATTTATGTCAGGGGTGTTGCTTTGATTTTGTCATCTGATAGATTAGTATAGGCTTAACTGGCAAAGGCTTCCATATACTATGAGGTCCTATGATCCTTTGAATCTGTGTTGCTTATATTAAAGAGAATTAGCAATTTTCATAGGCCAACCACCTCAAAATTGTCAGTGTTGAAGAAGACAAACCAAGCTTGAAACCGAGGTTCCTCTCCTAATGCTTCTTTGCAGAAACTATACTTAGAATGTGTGGAACCATTTGCCATTACCAAAAGAGGCTGTATTTTTTATCACTCTGAGCTTTTGCTCATATTATCTATACTTAGGAAAACTCAATCCCACCCATACCTAAATGGACAATGGCCAGTTATATGTTCTAATACAATTCCCTCCTACCTATTTGCCTATCTTTTAGGGTTTAGCCCAGGGGGCTATTTTTGCTTATTTATATGATTTTATGATTTATTTATTCATTATCCCGTTAATTTATTATTAAATATTTATCTGGGTCCTAATATAATCCAGACATTTTGATAGGCATTGGGTTTGGTGCCAACACTAGAATAAGACAAAGGTTTATATTTGTTTCTGATTGTTTATCCTTTGTAAGTTTACATTCAAATTGGGAAGACAACAAAATATTATATATACATATATATATAAGACTGTGTGTGTGTGTGTGCACGTGCACACATGTGCACAGGCACACAGGTGTGTGGAACAATAGAAAGAAAGAGGAATTGAACTAGAGAATGACAGGGGTATGCGTGGGGGACAATTTCAATAAGGCAATCAGGGAAGGCCCTATAAACATACTGAACCTATACTTGAAGGAATTCACAAGAAATGGGCAAACCTAGCTCTCCCCAAGAAACAGTCATGTGCCACCCTTCACATACGTCCCCGACATGGACTCCTAGAGCAGAGTCTATGGCAACCCTTTTGCAATGCCTATCATTCCTTGCTTTGCCCTTTTGAGTGCCTGCCACAACACAAAACCACTCAAATCCCGTTACTTTGATGGGGATGCAGATACTGAGAAAAGTCAAAACTAAATTTGCCTTTAGTGTTTGTGCTCTGCTGACAAGCCATGGCAGGCTGAGTTTGCGGCTGTCAACAGACAGGTTTGGATGTTCTGTCCTGTCTGCTTCTCTTTAAGTGATATTATAAAAGGCCACACTACAACTCTCTGCAATGTTCTTCCTCTTTTCACATTCTGATCAAACTTTGCTTTATTTTCTTCCCTCCTGTTTTCCCTCCCTCCCTTCCTCCCTCCTTTCGTTCCTCCCTCCCTTCCTTCCTAATTTTGAAAAGAACGAATTCAGTTTTTTCCTTCCAGTGTACTACGTTTTCATTTCACACAGCAGTTTCTCTTTCTTTGCCTAAGTCTCAATTCCCTTAAGTCAGGGAGGAGAATAGGAGAAAAATCAGATTCCGTGTCTCAGTGTGGTCTGCTTTCTATTAATGCCACCTCACCCGGTGTGTCAAAAGAAGAGTCCAGGTCCACAGTCTCACTAGGCAAGGGAAACTGACAGCACTTCCTTATCTCCCCAATTATTTCTGCAAAGTTCTAAGTGTCTGGTTTTGCTTTTTCTCCCTGTGAGCATTTAATTCCTCCTCAAACTGCAAAGCCTTCGGTGCACTCTGAGGGTCTGCGCGTTGGTCCTCACCAAACACCACATGCTCCTATGGTTCTCCCACTGGAAGGCTGAACGATTCATTATCCGCTCAGCCACTGGAAGCTCTGTCCTCTCCCTGGCTCCCTGCACATGTCGTTCTAACCCAGTGGACAAAAGTGCTTCAAGGGGACTCTCTCAGGAGGTGAGAGCTTTGCTTTATAAATCTTGTGTGGCTATTTTTGTTTGTTTGTTTTTGTTTTTTCTAAACCAATAGGCTGGAGGTGTTAAAGAACAAAGGCACAGACCATCCTTGCCCAGGAATTTTTGCAGTTGCTAGCAATTCTTTCATGGCCAGGCAGGGCTACACACAATTAAAATAAGTGCTGCTTTTTTTTTTAAAGTACACTTTTCCAGAAAATTAGAGCAATAAGAGCATAGCTGTATTAACCCAACTTTGCTTATCATTCCATACTCTGCAGTGTGCCAGTTACTGTGCTAAGTATCTACATGCTTCATCTAACTTGTAGAAATCTTCCAAGTCAGGGGCTGCTGAGATCCATAGTTGAGAGACGAAACTCAAACTGGTTAAATATTTTTCCAGGTTGCAGAGCAAACACATAGCAGAACAAATGTTCTGTAGAACAAGTGAATTAATCTGCGGGTGTGACTTCTTGATTCACAGACGGTTATCACTCCAATGCCAACTTTAAGAGAGAATGTGCTGTCTGGCCATCTCTCTCTCAGTGTGGACAGAAAACTCATACTGTCATGATCAGTGCACACCTATATACTTTCTAAGCTCTATGCACTCAGCTGTAGGGTTGTGATTTTATTAAGTATCCTTTTGGATATTCTCAGTGTTGTGATAAGTGCAGTCTACATGAAAGTATATGGGAAATAGCTACATTGAAAAACATATCCTATCAAGAAGGATCTTTAATAGTGTTGTGTAGAAAGTATGCATGGTTTCAAGTTAATGCATAATGAGGGATCACTCTTCCACTAAGACCACAGGCGGCTATTCTTCAGAAAAGCGAGCACGACAAGAATTCCCCCAGCCCAAGTGGGAGAACGATGATATTGCAGATCAGAGATAGTTTTGATTATACCACAAGATGTGACACCCAAAACCTGCAGATAAAACTGTCAGGGTGCCCAGATGGCTCAGTCGGTTGAGCACCTGACTTTGGCTCAGGTCATGATCTCACAGTTCATGGGTTCAAGCCCCTCATTGGACTCTGTGCTGACAGTTTGGAACCTGGAGCCTGCTTCAGATTCTGTATTTCCCTCTCTCTCTGTTCCTTCCCTGCTCAGGTTCTGTCTCTTTCTGTGCCTCAAAAATAAATAAATGTTAAAAATTAAAGAATGAAAACATCTTAAGTATGGGATTAACATCTCTAAAATTTCTCATACAGTAGTTGCCTTTGAGGTGAGTCTTGAGTAGATTTCTAAGGCAACCTGAAATGCTCCCCATATATAATTAGAGTAACTCTGAAGCAAAAGAAAGACAACCCAGCTCAAGAAATATTTTGTATTATTAACTTATGATGAAGAATAAAAGTCATTGAGTGAATGATTAATATAATTTACAAGACTAGAAAAAATTGTGTTTTCACTTTGTCATCCATTATTAATTAATTTTCACCATTTTGTATGAAGGAATTAGAAGTTTATATTAGAACCACAATGAATATTATTTCTACTTCTTTCCTAAAGTTTTAAAGTTTATTATAGAATAAAATATTTATATTTTTCATCTTATATCATAGGATTGTCTATTTCAGCCAATTTTCAACCTTATAAGATTTAATCCAAGAATTATAATAAATTGATAACTCTCAGAGGAGGGTCATAGTGTCTAAGTATTGTAGTCAAGATTCTAATGCCCGGATTGGGAAAAACTAGAAATGTATTTGCAATATCATTCATTCTTAAGTAATCTAGATTTTTTTATATCTATTATTCCCATTTAGTTATAAAATGCATTAAGAAAACCCACTTTCCCCTTATCAGCATACAATAATAATGTTTTCTTGGAATATCATGATGCTTCCTTTTGCAGTCATTCCTATATTGGAAACCCTTCTTTATGGTTACCGGCATTATAAATAAACCTCCCAGAGGCCAAGGCATAGACAATGGCTATACTAGTGTGTGAGAATTAAAACCTATGAATTACTCACTTGGAATCCAGAGATTAATCAATATAAAGCTTATGTCATGACCCCTTCTCTTCCTGCTTTTGTAAATACTTAGACTGAGATTCTTTTTTTCTATATATTCGTATTCACCATCAAGTGGTGACTTTGAACTTCTAAATCTTTATGAATATTTGTCTTTATATTCTACTTTTCTAAATACATTTTCTAAATACTGCTGGAGAGCTATCAAAAATATATAAATGCCTCAGTCAGTCTTAGAGTCATTTTTTAATGAAGGACATACTTTCTTGACTTATAATCACTTTTCTACTTACTAGGAATTTTCTAGGGTAATTGGTTTAATAGAAGTATTTTCATTTTTTATTTTATTTTTACCTTTAAAGTTTATTTATTTTGGGAGACAGAGAGCAAGCGAGTTGGAGAGGGGCAGAGAGAGAGGAAGACACAGAATCTGAAGCAGGATCCACAATGTCAGCACGAAGCCCAATGAGGGGCTCAAACTCATGAACCACGAGATCATGACTAGAGCAAAAACTGAGTCTAATGCTCAACCAACTGAGCCACCCAGCCACTTAAACATGAGTGTTTTTATTTTTTTATTTTTTTAAATTTTTTTAATGTTTATTTATTTATTTATTTATTTA
Source organism: Crocuta crocuta (assembly GCF_008692635.1). NCBI lineage: Eukaryota > Metazoa > Chordata > Mammalia > Carnivora > Hyaenidae > Crocuta > Crocuta crocuta. Next base: position 654,651 of record NW_027528798.1, read on the forward strand.
TTTATTTATTTATTTATTTTACAAATAGTTTATTGTCAAATTAGTTTCCACATAACACTCAGTGCTCATCCCCACAAGTGTCCTCCTCCATGCCCATCCCCCCTCCCCCCCACATCCATCAGTCCTCAGTTTTTGTCAGCATTCAAGAGTCTCTCATGGTTTGCCTCTCTCCCTTTCCCCCACCATTTCCCCCCTTCTTCTCCCCCTTGTTCCTCCATCAAGTTCCTCCTAATCCTCCTATACGGGCAAACATATGATATTTGTCCTTCTCTGCCTGACTTATTTCACTCAGCATAACACCCTCAAGGTCCATCCATGTTGCTACACATGGCCAGATTTCATTCTTTCTCATTGCCATGTAGTATTCCATCGTATAAACCACATCTTCTTGATCCATTCATCTGTTGATGGACACTTAGGCTCTTTCCACAACATGAGTGTTTTTAAATATACTTACCAATCTTTGGTAATAATGTATATTATTCAAATGGAAGAGTTTTCCATCTCTTTCTCTTTAATTTTTTTAATGTTTATTTATTTTTGAGAAAGAGACAGAGTGTGAGTGGGGGAGGGGCAGAGAGAGAGGGAGACACAGAATTTGAAACAGGCTCCAGGCTCTGAGCTGTCAGCAGAGAGCCCTATGCGGGGCTTGAACCCACGAACCATGAGATCATGACCTGAGATGAAGCCCAACGCTTAATCAACTGAGCCACCCAGGTCCCCCCCCCCACTTTATCTTTTAAATAGATATATACTAGAATTCGATGATAGGGTCATGCCAATCTTTGAGTTGCCCTCATATTTCCTGTTAGTTATTGCCTAACTCAACATTTCATAGAGCCTCCCTTATTAACCACTGAGAAAATACGTGATCACTATTTTTATCACTGTATGCAGTGCCACCTACTTAATCATATAACCTCTTCTTAACCTTTAATTTTTGCTTAGAATGATTATAAGATGGAACATATTAAGTGATAAGATTCTTTGGCTAAAAGCAAACTATTCTGGAATTGTTAAATGTGGAGGTAAGCCTTTTATGACAATGTTCCCCACATGAAGAGTCGTGGTGCTAGTTATTTCTGCAATTTAGAAAGTTAGTTAGTAGAAAACTATGGTTTTGCTCTAATTAAACAAACAAGTGACACCTTAATACATAAACAAATGTGTGTGTTATTCTCTATTCTCTCATACCATTTTCCCAATTTTTTAAATAAACCTGTTGTCAGGTTTAAATGAGCTTTCTTGGTTGAAATCAGCAGTCTTAATTTGCATTTGAAATCCATCCAATTAAACAATAGATTGCCTGGAATTAATGATAATTGAACAATCTAAATTAAATGAGAGAGACTGTGGACAAGCGAAGGGGAAAATAAACGTGGCACAATTTAAGCTTGTAAAGTCACATATGTTAAACAGACCATGGAACCATGTTTCTCGGGATGCCATTTGCCTTCATACACATCTATAAAAGCCTTTGTGGGACCCTGCACTGACCTACAAAATGAACACCTTGGCAGACACTGAAATAACTAGAATTCAAGTAGCAGTAAGTCCTTATCTTTGCAATGGATTTACTTTCTCTTGGTTAATAGGACATGGCAAACTATCCCTATGTTGCCATTAACCACATAAATGTGACAAGAAAGGGATTTTCCACTGCATATAATGTAATATAGCTCCATCAAAGGGTCTCAGTCTCCTTGCTTAGGCATGATACAATAGCTAGGACTCTGGAAATAAGTGCTGTGGTGAAGTTTATATTGATTTGTTGGCAGAGAGAGGGTTGTAATCTAGTTCTTGCATAGACACTGCTAAGATTTTGGAGAACTAACTCAAAATAGTTGGCTTTTCAGAAAGGGGTCTATGACTGGCTAATTACAGTTGTTCCAAGCAAGGCAAGGTATTCTGTACCTAAAGAAACTCTAATGGTCACTTGCAGAGGTAGATGAATCCCTTACCCATAACCTGGTTCAGAGACACTGGTGATGCCACAAATGCACAAAAAGAGGGTATGAGTTTATTACTTATACAACTGTGGTCTCTGGGAGGAGCAGGTAGGCATTTCAAATGGATCAGAAATGAGACTGGTATGAGTTTTTATTGTGGTTAGATGATAGAGCTGGAGCAAGGGCTCTCTGATATAAGCTGGGGCTGTCATGTTTTGACTCTCCTGTTTGTGCCAAAGGAGCAGCTGGGATTTCTAACCAGCTTGTCCAGATATAGGGTACAAGGCAAAAAGGATTAAAAGCTGCGAGCATTCAAACATCCAACTTAGGAAAAAAAAAAAAAAAGAATGGAGACAGACTCTTCACAATAGAGACCGAGTGGTGAGAATGAGCAATGTCAAAATGGTTATTCCTCCAGTTCTCATGATCCTTCACACTGAGCTGACCTACGGACACAGTTCACTCTAGCTGGTCCATTACCACAATATATCAAATTGCTGCAAATAAAGTCCTGAGTAAAAGTCCCCAGCTACTTTGCTCCTCTTCATCCTGACACAGCTATCTCATGTGCTTCCTCTTCCCTTATTTTCTCTGACTCCAGACTCCAGGCACAGAATCCATACTCGAAATATTTTATGGCAGATGAAGTCTGGCAAAATCCCGGAGTCAACACCTGCTGCTTAAATCTCTCTGTTCTTTCAGAACCATCATGTGCTTTTATCTGATCAGCTTTCGTATTTTACTTTCACCCCATAACCTCTGTGTTTCGTAAAGACTTTACACTCCATCCACATGAGAAGTAGAACATCCTGACCAGGGCATCTCTGTCCTTAATTGTCAAGTGGAGGATTTCAATACTGAGGTTCCTTCTGTTCCACCATCTCAATCTTCTACTGTCACTATACTTTTCTTTCTCTTGCTTCAGTTACCTTCTCTATGATGAATATCTCCCAAATAAATGTATCACTTCTGAATTCTCTCCAAACACAAAATGCCTAATTTGTCTGTCTAAGCATCTCACAAATGGCGGGGTGGGGGAGTGTCACAAAAACTCTAAATTCAAAACTGAACTCACTCATCATCTGGTCCAAAAATGCCACTTGTCCTCAAACCCATCTCAGTGAATAAAGCCAACATCTTCATAATTTTCCAAGCCAGAGACAGCTGGCTTGCCTCTATCTTCATCCCATATCAAAGGAATTCCAAATATGTGGAGTTTGGCTTCCAAATAGTTTTTGAACCTATCTAGTTATATCAAAATTCATGGCCATTTCACTAGGTTAGGCTCCCAATACTCCTTTCCTGGATTATCTCAACAGCCTCTAATGTATACTTCCATCTCAAATTTTCTTTGGTCTAAGCCATTCTATCTGTATATACCAGGATTATCACTATAAAATGCATATCTGATAAAGTCTCTCCTGCTAGTAGAATCCTTGGGAGTTTTCCCATTACTCTAAGTATAAAGTCTCAATTTCTTAAGATTATTTGCACTTTCTGTTTTGAGTGCTGCCCCTCAAAAAGAGATGTTAAATTTCTAACCATTGGTACCAGTGAATGTGACCTTATTTGGAAAGAGGGTGTTATAATCAAGTTAAGATGAGGTCACACTGGAAAGGATGGGCCCTAAATCCAATGACACGTTAAAAATTTTTTGTAAATATTTTATTTTAAATAAATAAATGAATAATTAATAATAATNAGACACAGAATCTGAAGCAGGTGCTGGGCTGTCAGCACAGAGCCCAATGCAGGGCTCAAACCCATGAACCCTGAAATCATGAATGAAGTTTTATGCTTAACCAACTGAGCCACCCAGGCACCCCGACAAGTATTTTCATAAAGAGGGAGGTTTAGAAACACAGACAGAGACACACAAAGAGGAAAGGCAGTCATGTGACAGATGAAGAACTGGTATGATACACCTACAAACCAGGAGCACCAATGATTGTTGACAAGAATCTGAATCTAGGAAGAGACAGAGACACGGGGGGATTCTTTCCTCCACCCTTCCAAGCGACCATGACCCTCATCAGGCTTTTATTTCATGCTTATAGCCTCCAATACTGATAGAAGAAATTTATGCTATTTTAGGGCATCATGCAGTTTGTGTTAGTTTGCTATGGCAGCCCTAGAAACAAATATATTTAGCATTATCTAGGTGTTTCTTATTTCCATAGCTAAAAATGTCATCATTCTTTTACACATATTCTCCTGGCCTTCCCTGTGCACATACACATTTTATTACTCATATTTAATAACCTCTATTATTGATATTTCTTCTCATTTTATATCCTATTTTATCTGCCTATATTGCCTATGTATTTGTTATATGTGATTGCCATAGCAAATTACCATAAATTTGTTGGACGCAACATTACAAATTTACTCCATTATAGTTTTGGAGACCAGAATTTTATCAGTTCCACTGGGATGTAGTCAAGAAGTCAATAGGGCTATATTCTCCAGGAGCCTAAGGGAAAATTTCTCCTTTGCCTCTTCCACCTTTTGGTGACTGCTGGTGTTACTTTGCTTGCAGTTGAATCATACCAGTTTCTGCCTCCACCTTCACATGGCCTTTTCCTCTTCTACATGTATGTCATTTTGACCTCCACAGAACATGAGATAATTTTTGGAGAAACCTTTGATTTTTATACTCGGTAAACCTATTGGCAGCTGGTATGAAGAAGTTAGGGATTCTGTTAAACAAACTGCAATGTGTAGGAGAGAACCCCATCCTACTCCCACTGACAATGAGTTATTTGGACTAGATGGTGGTAATGCTGAGTCTAAGAAACCCTACAGATCAATCAAATTGAATTTCACACTATTTACTCAGAGATCCTCCTTTGTCTGCCAAGAATGATTTAGATGTCCATGATTAATATTTACGGAGCATTTTGTGATTCCTTTACAATAGCATTTATAAAATTATATTGTGATTACCTTTTTGAATGTCCATTTCTCCAACTACGCTATCAGGTCCACAGGCCAAATAGGTGCATGTCTTTTTTGCCCTTCTATTAACTATCCTCACCAGGATCCTCACATAGAATAAATAATCAATCGATATTTAATTGGATGGTTGATGAATTAGAAAAATATTAAACTGAGAGTTTCAAAAATTGGAATTATGGATACCATTTGTCCCAACTTATTGGATAGTTTATGTTTCAATGCACTGAACCACATCCACAAGTGGGATAACTGGTATTAAGGATTTCATAAATTCATATCTTCTTGGACACCTCAAACTTCAAACACCCAACTGTAATGACTTGATTCTATTAATTCCATTAGCTCTATTACGATGTTCATACCACCCAAAGACCATCAGCTTGAGTGACCAGTTCTAATCCTAGTACTTCTCTGACCAACTTCATTTGATTCTGAAACAGTCAGCCACTTTGAACTTCAATTTTATCCTCAGTAATACACAGGAATATCTCTAGATGATTTCTAGTAAAAGTCATTATGTTTTATAGTGGCTTCATCACTATAAAACAATTAGTATATGTTATTGTTATTTAGGAGAAAATTTGATATGGTATGTCAGAGATTATGACAGGCAATTTGTCTTGGGTTCCCCATTCATAAAATGTGTTGAGGGACAATATCTAAGGCTCTTATTGTTTCCAAGAAGGTATTGCACCTATTAACAACCAAACATGAAACAGATAATAAGGAACTAAGGATCTTAAGCAGGTTAGTTTTAAGAGTTTAGTGAATGATTATTTCCCAAACTCGAGCAGGTTTGGAGGAAGTCAGTCAAGGAGGGTGAGGGTTAAGTGTCCTAGGCTTAGTAACAGGAAATGAGCTATTTCATTACTGAAGCTCAAAGAAATAATGGAGAGAGTAGTTAGCAAAGCTAGAGAGGGATATATATGGAACAGGATTCCTGATTCTGTGGCCTTAAGGAAATGACCTCCCATGGTCAGCTGGCAGGGAGGAACTAGGAAAATACATGTCCTGATCTTACTCTCCTCTTGCTTTGCATACTTTGTGTACATCCCTGTGGTCTAACTTTAACAAAAGGGCAATGGAGTCCACTGATGCCATCACCTCCAAGTCACTAGCAAAGTGGCTAGTAAATTAGAAAATACCTTAAACAAGTTTTTATGAGAATCATTCCTATTAGGCTTAATATTATGTAGGCGTTTGGGGAAAATAAAATGTCAGAAAAATGTTGATTATTTCTCAGAGATTACATTGTTTAGACAAACAACAAAATCATTTAAAAGCGTGTTTACCCTGATACAGATAGAAAGGGTTTAATTGGCAAGTGCTTATTTTCTTGTCTAGAGAAAGTTTTGATTTCTAATTCTCTACTGGTTATCCTCTTTTTTTTTTTTTTAAGACCTTTTAACTGTATTTATTTATTTTTAGAGAGAGAGAGAGAGAAAACATGAGTGGAGGAGGGTCAGAGAGAGAGAGAGAAACAGAATCCCAAGCAGGCTCTACAGTGTCAAAGCAGAACCTGACAAAGGGCTTGAGCTCACAAACTGTGAGATCATGACCTGAGCCAAGATCAAGAATTAGATGCTTAACCAACTGAGCCACCCAGTCACCCCTGGTTTCCTTCCTAATATGAGGTCTCATTAATCAGAAAAGTATCAGACTATTTAATCTGAGTCAGCTCCAATGAAAGATGAATAATTTGCTGCATTCATCTATACAGGGTTTGGTTCATGAATTTTCATCTGCAATTTTGTTTCCTGGTAACAAATAACAAGGATTGATTTCTAATATGAAAAATCAAAGTCCTCTTAAATTGAGTAATAAGAAATAGACACATATACACACTTTATTCTAATTATTTTAAAAGTTTCAGTGGAAGTTCTGGGAAATATAACAATGACTCAAAGACAACCTCTAGAGATGCAAGTTACAATGTCTGAGATAAAAAAAATAAAAACATTGTGTGATAATTACATCAGATTTGATGATCAGGAAAAAAAAAGCTAACAAATTTAAAAACAGAGTAAAATAAATTATCCAAGGAGAAAAAATAACTCAAGAAAACCCCAACAACAACAACAACAACAACAGAGTATTGGTGAGAACTAGAAAAGTCTCAAGTGGTCCAATATATGTGTAACTGAATAAAAAGGACAGGAAAAAAACAAAAAAACAAAACAAAACAAAAAAAACAGTTTGCTGACAAATTTCCAACTTGATGAAAAAGATAAACCTATACACAAAAAAGCTCAATAAGAAAATATGGAGAAAACTGCTTTTAAGGCACAATGTCATTAAATTGCTTAATACCAGTAATAATGTGAATTTTTTTCCCTCTGTTTATTTATTTTTGAGACAAACAGAGCATGAGTGTGGGAGGGGAAGAGAGAGAGGGAGACATAGCATCTGAAGCAGGCTCCAGGGTATGAACTATCAGCACAGGGCCTGATGTGAGGTTTGAACCCACAAACTATGAGATCATGACCTGAGCAGAAGTCAGACGCTTAAGCAACTGAGCCACCCAGGAGCCCTAATAATGTGAAATTTTAAATGGAACTAGAGAAAAAAGACATAGTAATTCAAAGATAAGATGGTAGCAAATTTCTATTTGGAAATAATGCAGGTGAGGAGAAATATCTTCCAAATATGAAAAATAATGAAAGAAAGAAACTGACAATCTATAATTCTATACCCATAGAAATCTGTTTCAAAAACAAAGGTGAAGGGTGCCTGGGTGGTTCAGTTAGTTAGACATCTGACTCTTGATTTTGGTTCAGGTCATGACCTCACAGTTCCTGAGATCTAGTTCTACATCAGGCACTGAGCTGACAGTATGGAATGTGCTTGGGATTCTCTCTGCTCCCCTTCCACTTGTGCTTTCTTGGTCTCACATGCATTCTCTCTCTCAAAATAAATAATGTAAAAAAAAAGGTGAAATATGTTTTCACACATACACAAACTACAGTTCTTCTGTGCTATAGCAAGTTTTAAAGAAAGTCTCCTGGGAAAAAGGGAGATTATACAACATGGAAATATGGATCTCTGCAAAGGATGAGGAGCAAGGGAAATAAAAGACCTTGGTAAATATATAGGATGTTTTTAATTTAAATCTCTAAAAGATAATCAATAGTGTAAACAAAAATAAAAACAATGCAGTGCTAAAAATAAAAATCTATACATAATAAAATAAATGCAATATAGAAATATAAGAAAAATAATAACAATGTATTTGAAGAATGGCACACAAACTAGGCCAAGAAAAGAGTAATGAGAGCATATTATTGAAAAATTAAAGTAATCTCTTATAATATATGTGTATTAGAAATGTATGCTGACTGGGTGGCTTAAAAGAAAGAGGTTGTCAGTCAGATTGGAGTTAAAAAAAAAAAAAAGAACTAAGTATATGCTGCCTAAAAGAAAACAATTTCAAATATAAGTACAGAAGTAAGTTAAATAAATAAATATGCATGCCATGCTAACATTAATCAAAAGTAAGTTTGAGAGACTATGCTTTCTATATATAAAAAGTAATGGATTGACCTAATATTCTAGTGTAAATGTAGTTAGAAAACAGAAACGAATTTGGGAAAGAACAAAATTTAGAGAGTAGCCCTAACTGATTTCAAGCTGTGCTATAAGTGACAATAATTAATACAACATGGTATTGTCATTAAAAGATACTCAAACAGATTAACAGGAAAACAGAATTCAGAAACAGATCGATACTTAAATGGTCAGCTGACTTTTGATAAGAGTATGAATAAATTTTAGTAGAAATAAAATAGTTTTTTAAACACATTTTGCTGTATATTAACTTACAAAAAATTGAACCTCAATCCATAACTCAATCATATGTAAAAATTAAAATGGATCGCTACACATACAGGTAAAATAAAATTATAAAAACAATAAAAGAAAATGCTGGAACAAATATTGTGAAACGTGGTGATAAAAGATTTCTTAGACGTAGGGGCACCTGGGTGGCTTAGTCAGTAATCATCTGACATTGGCTCAGGTCCAACTTTGGTTCAGGTCATGATCTTACAGTTTGTGAGTTCCAGACCGTGTCTCGCCCATGGTAATAGCTGGGAGCCTAGAGCCTCTGTGGATTCTGTGTCTCCCTCTCTCTCTGCACCTCCCTCAGCTTGTGCTCTGTCTCTCTCACTCTCCAAAATAAACATTTAAAAAATGAAAAGATTTCTTAGTAATAAGAGAAGTTCCATACAGAAAAGTGCAATTTGATATGTCAGATTTTATCAAAAATTAAAAATATCAGCTCTGTTTTCAAAATACTTTTAAGGAGTGTTTCTCAAAGCATTGTGTCAGAAATGAAAAGACGAGGGGCGCCTGGGTGGCTTAGTCGGTGAAGCGTCCGACTTTCGCTTCGGTCATGATCTCGCGGTTCGTGGGTTCGAGCCCCGCGTTGGGCTCTGTGCTGACTGCCAGCTCAGAGCCTGGAGCCTGTTTCAGTCTGTGACTCCCTCTCTCTCTGACCCTCCCCTGTTCACGCTGTCTCTCTCTCTTTCTCTCTCCTAGAAATAAATAAAACATTAAAAAAATTAAAACAAAAAGAAATGAAGACGAGCCATAAATTGTGAGAAATTACATGTAAAAAATTTATACAATACAGATCTTTTGTCCAAAATATAAGTAACTTCCACAACTCAGTAATTAAAAACCCACAAACGCTCAATTAAAAATAGGTAAACTATTTAAGCATAGTCTTCAGCAAAGTTTTAAGCTTTGAGTGCTTTTTTAGTAATAATAGTTTTTTAATCATGGAGGAGGAGATTGCCTGAGAGCTCTCGTTTCCTGCCCTGTCACCTACTCCAGAACTCAGGGAAGTGGGAGGACCAGAGGCTGCACAGAACTCTCAGTCCAAATGCCAGACATGGTTCCAATCTGGAGGTGGTGCGTCTTGGCCCCCATCTGTATAGTGAACATATGTGTTTTGTTTGTGTGTTTGTTTGTTACCTAATGAAGCCAAGCTCCATTTCCCGTGCCCTTCTCCGGCTCTAGGAAAGCTCCTACAGACAGTATACCCTACCCTCCTCTCAAAGAGAGTCAGCACATGCTGGGGAAGCACGGAGAGAAAGGGAGACAGAAATTCGAAGCAGGCTCCAGGCTCTGAGCTGTGAGCACAGAACTCCTCTCCTGCCCCAAACCAGCAGGCCCAATACCAGGCAGGAGCAAGGGAAAAACAGGGCAGGGGGGGAATTCACCTGTTTTGTTTCAAATGCACACACATACCCTTATTTTCTTTATAAAAGCAAAAAATAAAACAGAAGAAGGAAAGCAGAATGATACCAACCCTTGAACTATTCAATCTGTTTTATGTTTCATATTCAATCTATGTTATATTGGTCACATTAAATCTGTTACATTGCTGAAGACTTAAAATAAGCTCAAAGGAGAGGCTGACAGCAAAGACAACCAACAGAAAAGAGACACTTAAATACTATACTCAGTTACAATAAAGAATGAAATTACAAAAAGGTCCAGAAGTGCACATTTATTTCACATGCCAAGTTTGATGTAGCATCACTGAATACACATAGAATCTGGAAAGTCCAATGCAAACTGGATAGATTTCTTGGGCTCTAACATTAAAAACCAACTGACAAAAGATTTACCCTCAAAGAAGGCTTATGTAGGGGGAGAAACAAGGAGTAAATTAAAGAAAATTACTAGTACATACTACAGAAACATATTGAAAGGCAAACATGGTCCAAAGAAAAGCTCCACTGAGGGTAGGGAGAAAATTAAAAAGTACTAGACCAGCTAGTACCCTGGTCTAAGGACAACACAACTCGAACAAGGAAACAAACAAACAAAAAAGAAAAAGAAAAAGCCCTTGCCCAGTGTCCTGGGGTGAATGAGGTATGATGTATTGTGGTAAGTGACAGGTAAAATGACAAATAAGCTCAGAGAAAGATAATTTAACATCATTAGTCATTACAAATACAAACAACTATAGAGTGATAAGGCTATATACATCAATTAGAATGGGTAAAATGAAAGACTCACAACACCAAGTTTTGGAGAGGAAGGAGAAAAATGAGAAATATTTAAAATATTTGAATAAATAGAAATAATTTCACCTATTATCTCCCTCCTAAGCTCTGCTTTCCTCATTTTCAAAATAAAGCTCTCTACAAGATAATATTCTTGAATTGTTAAGAAACCATAGTGCAAATAGATGAGTGACTTGCTCAGGATTATACAACGAATTAGATATGGATGAAAGACTTTAGAACCATCTAAGTATTAGGTCCAGGCTAGTTCCACTATCCTTGTTGTCTTGCTGGAGTTTGTCTTTGTAGTTTAACAGATGATTATTTTAACAACTTTACTGAGCCATAAATGATATACATTAAAAAAGTACAGGCGTGCCTGGGTGCCCCAGTGGGTTAAGCGTCTAACTTAGGCTTAGGTCATGATCTCAGGGTTTTTGAATTCAGGCACAGAGTTGGCTCTGTGATGATAGCTCAAAGCCTAGAGATTGCTTCAGATTCTGTGTCTCCCTTTCTCTCTCTCTCTCTCTCTCTCTCTCTTTCTCTGCCCCTAACCAACTCATGCTCTGTCTCTCTGTTTCTCAAAATTGAATAAAAAATGTTAAGCAATTTTTTTAAAGTACAAATTTCAGGGCGCTTGAGTGGCTCGGTCAGTTAAGCATCCAACTTTTGGTTTTGGGTAGGGTCACGATCTCAGTTTGAGTTCAAGCCCCCCATCAGAATACATGCTGACCATACAGAGCCTGCTTGGGTTTTTCTCTCTCCCTTTTCCCTGCTCCCACACATGCATGTGCTCTCTCACTCTCTCAAAATAAATAAACATTTAAAAAGTACAAATTTGGGGGCACCTGGGTGGTTCAATCAGTTAAGTGTCCAACTTCATCCAACTTCAGCTCAGGTGATGATCTTGCTATGGGCCCTGTGTTGACCACTCAGAGCCTGGAACTTGCTGCAGATTCTGTCTCTCTCTCTCTCTCTCTCACTCTCTCTCTCTCTCCCTGCCCCTTCTCCACTCATGCTCTATCTCTCTCTCAAAAAATAAATAAACATTTAAAACAGTACAAATTTCAAGGGTATAATTAGCATATGTATACACTTGTGAAATCATCATGATCAAGAATATAAATATATCTATAACTCCCAAAAGTTTCTGCATGTCCACTGGTAATCACTGTTTTTATTTTGTCACTATAGGTTATATTGCCTGGAGGTGTACCTGCATAGAACCATATAGAATTTACTTTTTTTTTTTTTAATGTTTTTACTTACTTCTAGGAGAGAGAGAGACAGAGAGAGAGAGAGAGTGAGAGAGAGACAGTATGAGCAGGGGAGGGTCAGAGAGAGAGGGAGTCACAGACTGAAACAGGCTCCAGGCTCTGAGCTGGCAGTCAGCACAGAGCCCGACGCGGGGCCCGAACCCACGAACCGCGAGATCATGACCTAAGCGAAAGTCGGACGCTCAACTAAGTCACCCAGGCGCCCCAATATAGAATTTACTTATTTTTCCCCCCTATATTTTTAGTTGGCATAATGATTTTGAGATTAATTCGTGTTGTGCATATCAACATTTGTGTCTTTCCACAGTCAAGACAGTTCTGTGAATAGATGGCTATTTTATATTTGTAAGCTCTTCCTCTCTGATACACCCAAGTGACTCTCTTGCATAGGTCTCTTTTCTCAGGTGTGTGTGTGTGTGTGTGTGTGTGTGTGTGTGTGTGTGATGCAACTGTGACCTTAAGAGGGACTTTATGAAATATATGGGGAATGAGGCTTTTATGAAAAGTAATTCATTTGTGGTAATGAAAGGATGCCTTTCTTAGAGCTTATGGCAAAACACTTTGAGATATTAAGTACATTGTGAGAGGGCACATAAACAAAATTAAAACACAGACATAAAAGAGATTACAACACTGGGTAAAATGGAATGAGAATAGAAAAAAAAGGTATCTTAAAATTTGAAATGTGCTGTGCTGTGTATATCACATGATTCTAAGATAATTAGAATTGCATATTACACTGGAGGTATCTGTTTTCTATAAAGCTGTCTGCAATAGATCATTCTGAAACATTATAAACCATATATTTCCTTTCCCTGCCTATCTATTAAGCCCACAAGTAATGAAATTGAAAATCTACACATGAGGAAACCTTTTAATTATACAGAGTAATACAAACACTAAACTAGAGAATGGATTTAAAAAATCCATTTAGAAATAATGTGGGCTACCTTTTCGAAGTGAACTCTGAGGCTGTGCATTTTCCCAGTAGAGTTCCTTTCTCAATGGTTTGGTTGGTGTTAATAGAGTTTTACTTGTTCTATCTTAAGCCTGATGTTCTTGTGAGGGAAATAATTATCATAAGCTTTCTAACTATACTTTCCTGCCTATAGTATATTTATAATGCTGACAACTATCCATCCTATATGAGGTAGACCCTTCAGAAAAGAAATAATATGATTTTCCAGTTTTACTACTGATATCAACTCTCTTTGAAAAAACTGTTCGTGGTTTTGTGTTGCAAACAGTCTCTAGTAAATAGAAAATACAAAAAAAATTTTTTGAGAAATTAAACATGGCTCCCAAAACTTGAGACAAAATATATGCAGTAAGAAATCTATTAACAGAATATTTATCAACATACATTAATATCATGACATATACATACTCATCAAAAAAGGTAGACATTTATAAATAGATATATTCCTCTAAAAATTATTTCCTTTATAGACAAAATTCTGTGTACTTGTTCCATGCACTTATTTTATATATAAATATATATTTATGTAATATATATATTTTTTCTTCATTAAGTAGGCTTTTCACTACTAGCACAACAAACACAGAGCTTGAACTCCAAACCCAGAGAGAACAAGACCTGAATGGAGATCAAGAGTCAGATGCTCACCAACTGAGCCACCCAAGCACCACTGTTCTTTCTCATTTAAAATACCCTGGCATTCTCTTCTTCTCCCTTGAAACTAAGTTAGAAAATATATGTAAATAAATCTATCACTTGAGAAACAAAGAAATCACTACAAGTATAAAATAGCAACAAAAATGTTTTAATAAATTCTCCTAAATATACAACTTATAATAAAAAAAAGTATGAAGATTAAAGGGAAGATGGGACTGAAGACAACTGAAAGCAGGGACCCCAAGACCTTGGTTAGACACAGAGTTTCCTAAAAGTAAGTTTTAACATCTTGAAATATCCATTTAACTATATTCTGGTTAAATATATGAGATCTAGGAATGGGAGTGGGCCATGAAACAAAAACACTGTATTTTAAAATGGAAACAGTCACACAGTACAAAATAAAAGGAGAATGGTGTTTAGGAAAGGAGGGGGTCACAAATATGCAGTGTTACTTCTAATACATAGTCCTCTCTTCACAAGTGGTCTGCTTATGTTAAGACAAAAGAAGGAACAATAAACTTCAACATACGTTTATGAACTATATGGAAAAAAATACTGAGATATTGATCAATAGGATGCCCAGTACTATTACCTCTAGGAGAAGATGATAAAAAGAAGAATGAGACCTATATAATAGTCCAGTTTACTGACTAGAAGGAATTTCCCACCTTCAGCAGAGGGAAGAGAATCTAAATATCCCACTGCTTTTGTTAAGTAGAAGAGATTGAGTGTAGAATTTAGAGAAGGTTAGCTCAAAGTTGAACAAATACTACAGAGGAACTTCCCCGATTTTTCCAGAGATATGCAGAAAAATCCCCTTGATTTCTGAACTGAAGTTTTTTTTCTGCACAACCTGTCAGGTACTTGAGCCTTAAGAAGGAAATACTACAAAGGAGTAAACAGAAAAATCTACACAGCTTGCACAGAGCCAAAAGTTCATGTTTCCACTAGACAGAGAAGAAAGACCTCTGAATGCAGGGAGCAGTGTGCATAGTCCTCAGAAGAGTTCTGCTCTAGTGGTGAAATCATAGCTGCTTTGGGCTGCCCTGACTAAATTAAAAGGTCAGATTTAAAAGGATTAAATAATAATATTTAATAAGCAAAAAATAAGTAAATTCATAAACAAAGAACAGCAATATTCTTTTTTTTTTAAATGTTTATTTATTGTTAAGAGAGAGAGAGCATGTGAGCAAAGGAGGGGCAGAGAGAGAGGGAGCAGGAAGGAAGCAGTCTCCACGCTGAGAGCACAGAGCCTGTGGGATATGAACTCACAAACCCTAAAATCATTACATGAACAGAAGCCCATGGGGGCTCAAACTCACAAACTGTGAGATCATGACCTAAACAGAAGTTAGTTGCTTAACCTATTGAGGCACCCAGGTGCCCCAAAGAAGAGCAATATTTAAAGAAATATAACAAAATCCAGAAAACAACTCTAAGAAGCAAAAAATATAACTAATAACTAGGAGAAATGACAGTCAAGAGAAACAGATCCAAGATGACCAAAACAAAGAAAGCTGAAACAAGCATATTAAAACACTTATGACAGTAATATTTTCCATATATCAGAAAGATCATGGAAATCATGGCAGCAATCTAAATGGAACTTCTAGAAATGAGAAACACATTGTTTTAATTTTTAAAATTTTTAAAAATTTATTTCTGAGAGAGAGATAGAGACCGCGTGATCAGGGGAGGGTCAGAGAGAGAGAGAGACAGAGAATCTGAAGGCAGGCTCCAGGCTCTGAGCTAGCTGTCAGCACAGAGTCTGACACAGGGCTCGAACCCACGAACCATGAGATCATGACCTGAGCTGAAGTCGGAAGCCTAACCGACTGAGCCACCCAGGAGCCCCTAGAAATGAGAAGTACATTATCTGAAATGAAAAACAGATTCTATGAGATTAAAAGTAGATCGGATACTGCAGAAGAAATGTTAATAGATTTAAAGACAAGAAACTATACAAATGAAACAGTGAGAGGAAAAGAAAGTGAACAAGTTCTCAGTGAGCAGATGGAAATTTAAATATATCATAAATAATCAAGTAACCATGAATAAAAGTAAATAGACTCAAGAGAGGTTCTCCTCAAGAGAGGACCCAGGGTCGACATAAGGAGGTGTTTGTGTAACAGCAAATGTCTGATGATAGGAATTGTGAACAACTTAAACATGAAACCCTAGCATTAATAAACTTGAGCAAAATACATAATTGTTTTTTTTCCTCCTGTGGACACACTGCAACTCACCTATAAATCAAATATGATGAGTCCATATTACCTTCTTTATAGTTAATATCAGATTTGATGCAAATAAGAACTCTGTATTAAAAGACAGATGGACATGGATGTGGGGGGAGGGGGGGATGGGCATGGAGGAGGACACTTGTGGGGATGAGCACTGAGTGTTATGTGGAAACTAATTTGACAATAAACTATTAAAAAAAAAAAAAGAAATGTAAACAGCAAAAAAAAATAAAAATAAAAAAAAAATAAAAGACAGATGGACATGCTCAGGCACCTTACAGTTTTCTTCTATGTTCTTTCTGCTAATTTGTGCCATGAAAAAAGACCTATTTTACTCAGCTTGTGTAGGAGTGGGTATCAAGGGAACTATGGACCAAAGAATAATGATATAAGCATTGGCAAATTAACAATCAAGAGATGGAGAGGAAGGCAGGTAAGAGGAATTGTAGTATAAGCTAAATTCCTTACTTTTAATAGCTGAGCCTCAAAATAATCAATGACAACTATATTAACTTACTTCTTCTGAAATTGTTTTGCTTGTTTTACTTTTCATTTTATTTTAGAAGCCTATTTTGCAGGATGATCACCTGATGACAATAGGCTTACTAGTATGTCAATAGTTATTTGCATCCTTTCCTTTTATTCCCTAATTTTGCTAAAACCAAAGAAAATATTTTAAACAAAATGGTGTACCTATGAAACTCACTTTAAACACATATGCATATACATATAAATACGTATAAATACTATACATCCTTCTATTCCTTCTCCCATCTTTAGGTTTACATAGAAAAATATTTGGTTAGGTCTTTTCAATACTAAGTAAGTTATATCTGGTTGGTGAAAGTGGTAGAAATTGTGTTTAGGTTTCTTTTACAAGCTCACTTTATTATTTAATTTCTCAAGATAACCAGCATGCATCATTTTAACTTGAAAACAGTTTATGGTAAGATGTCAGTTAGGATTTATCCAAATTCTCTGGGAGTAAATTGAGACTTTATAAGTTTTCTGGGGATAAATAAAATACATTTAGAAAGATTTTATATTTTCATAATAAAAATAATACAAACAGAATATGCCTAAAGAACATTTTATAGCTCTTGATTTAATTTCTTTGATTTCTAATTTTTTAATTTTTGTTTTTTAATGTTTATTTATTTGAAGAGAGAAAGACAGAGCATGAGCAGGGGAGGGGTGGAGAGAGAGGGAGACACAGAATCTGAAGCAGGCTTCAGGCTCTGAGCTCTCAGCACAGAGCCTGATTTTTGGGGTTGAACCCAAGAGCGAGATCATGACCTGAGCTGAAGTTGGATGCTCAAACAACTGGGCCACCCAGGTGCCCCATAATTTCTTTTATTTTATCTAAAGGAAATATATTAGGGGTGCCTGGGTGGCTCAGTCAGTTGACCTACTTCAGCTCAAGTCATGATCTCATGGTTCACGAATTCAAGCCCCACATCAGTCTCTCTGCTGACAGCTCGGGTCCTGGAGCTTTCTTAGGATTCTGTGTCTCCTTCTCCCTTTGCTGCCCCCCAACTCTCAAAATAAATAAATATTTTTTAAAAATAAAAGAAATATATTAAACAGGAAAAGTAAACACCTCTAGTTATAAACATGTCCATTTTAAAAAATAAAAGTTTAGCAAATGATAAATTGTTTGACAATTAGGTTTTGGTTAAACAACTGAAGAAACATTAACTGAATGGAACACAATCCACTCATATTACTTATGAATTGTATAAAGCAACATGAAAATGCTTGATAGAATTTTAGACAGAAATCAGAAAATAAAATTTTATATACCAAATATTCACAATCATATAAACATGCCTGATTTACTAGATGAGAACACATCAAAACAGACATACTCTTGGGAGAATTGGAGGGTTTTTTTTTTTTTCAACTTTTAACTCTTTTTCTATTTTAAAAATTTGTTCGTATGGTTATTATTTTTGCCATAAGAGTAAATATTGTTGGGAGCCATTCTGAGCCCACCAGTCAAGCAAGTTTGTACGGTCGCTTGCCATCAGATGATGACCAATATCCACTCCCACTCAATTATTCCTGCTTGAGCATTGACCCCCAAGGTACCTTGTTGATTGGTATTGGGAGTGACTTGTCCCCTTATTCTGGCCCTGGTATGGTGACTGCACCTTGTGAAGGAACTTATTGTGGGAACTTCTTCTTTTGATTATGGGAACAGACACCATGTCTCCGGCAGGTCCTGTTTCCCTCCATACTTTCCCTTGAGCTCTGAAAAGGCTAATGACCCGTACCCATAAAAGACTGCCCTTTGTGTGTACAATTCCGTTTCTACCGTTGCATTAGTCCAAGAGGTTCATACATCTCAACGTGTAAATCAGCTAACCAAAAATGCCTCTCATGCCCTAGCTATTCAAGAAATCATAAAAGTAGACACAAAGGTAAAGGCACTTGAAGAGACTATTCTATGTATTGGAAATGAACTAAACTCTTTAAAGGTATGGTTGGCTCTCCGGTGCCATATGGACTATAACTGGATAATTAAGTCTTGCCCAGAGACAAAGAGCCTAACTTAGAGAGAAGGAACAGATAAGGGCAGAATATAAGTTACCACATATACCTTTGCTAACTGGTGATGTATAGCAGTTCCTTCCCTAAGGCCTACATTCCACAAACACCTTCCCTTACCCTGGCAGCTGTGAAGAGGATGGATAAGAGTATCTACAAACCTATGACTTAATCTTAGCATTATTAAAATGTGTGTGTTATCCTGTTTTTCACTGAGAACACCCTGTTATTTTCTTAGTTACTCAACCTCACTATATAATTGGGGTAATTCTGCAAGATTACTTCCATAAAACCTGTTTTTGTATGCTTTCCAAAGCATCTTATCACAAAGAGTTTTCCATTATAAAACTTTCTTTTTCTGATGTCATGTTATCCTTTGACCTATAAATAAAGACACCAAAACCGACAGGACAGAGATGCCTGCCTGGTGATCAGAAAGATTCTCGGGGCTCTCTCACTCTTTCTCGCCGACACCGTCCATCCTTCAGGGACCCCTGTACCGGCTGGAGCGGGCCTCCAGCAAAATATAACATATTTTAAAAGTATGCATGTATAAAAACAAGGAGAGAATAATATCTTTCTTCTGTAAATACCTGTGATCATTCATTTTACAAGTTACTTTGTTATCTCTTTGAAAGGCAGATAAGATCCCTAGGGCTTGTGGGGAATAAGGCAAGAGTCAATTTCAATAAAAGGAGGGGAGAAGAAACACTTTACAACAAGCCCTTTTAGCCCTTCAAAAGCTTCAAGAGCGTTCACTCTGCTCCCCTTATGAACTTATTTAGCAGGGATTTAAGTTGATCTAACCCAATCTTTAGAAAAAACACAGCATGAAATTCTGTGTCACTGGTGTTTTTGGCATGGTATGCCTTGTACCTTATCTAGACTATAGACTTATTATGAGTTCCTTTCAGAACTGAGTCCCATCCCTGTCTTTTTACTTCCTCTTCCCCCCACCCCCACCCCTCTTTAAGGATCTCAGTAACCTCATCAGAATGGATCCTTCTTATTGACAGACCAATCCTGGGCTTTCCACACTTATGAGAATACCTCTGGAATACCCCCCTTTTCCATTATGTTTCCTTCTGTCAGTATTTAGTCCTAACTTACTGAAGATACTATTTTTGACCACTGTTGGAATATATCCTGCTTTCCTCTTGCATCATCTGCCCCATCAGAATGTTCAAAATTGACATCTTAACAGGGATGGCTGTGCTAACCAGAAAATAAGTTGGACTCTACGTAGCTTAAAGTTCTCACAAATAATTAAACAGAAATGTGTAGCAATTACTGGTGTTTAAACTAAAGTACGTGAAAGTCAGTGTGTGTATGTGAGAGAGAGAGAGAGAAGGAGAGAGAGAGACAGAGACAGTAAATTTTTTTTTTAAATGTAAACTGTTCTATTTTTATTTTTGAGAGAGAGAGCATGAATGGGGTAGGGGCAGAGAGAGAGGCAGACAGGGGTTCCAAAGTGGGCTCTTCTCTGACAGCAGTGAGCCCCATGTGGCGCTTGAACTCACAAACCTGAGATTATGACCCGAGCAGAAGTCAGAAGCTCAAACAAGTGACCCAGGCACCCCATGGAGAGAATTTTTAACACCATTACAAGTACCTGTGAGAGTATCCAGCACTGTACTTGTCAAGAGCCCTGCTGTGATAGATTAGCTGCCTACAGTCAGTAGACAGGGTGTTATGTGTAACATGATTTGGCATGATACGGTCGTGCATTAATTAGAGTAGATAATTAAAGTGCAGTGTTGTCCTTCTCATTTCCTAGAATTTCACGATGATCCCTTATTTGATAGAAAAGCAGGAAAGTATTCAGCAGCAGAATGTCAGCACCCAAGTACAAATATGTTGTGATGAGAGTGGGAAAGACTTTGATTAGGAGGGTCGTTGATAAATTTACACTGAGAATTAGATATACCCAAGGCTTCTTTTTCTCCTGAGGATAAAACTAACTCTATGAAAGGAAAAGTGACATTTCCAAGGTCACACAGCAAGCTGGCTTCTAATTTTTTTCACTTAGGTCTTTGAATTCTTTCTACTTCACCTTCATGCAACATTATTGATATTGATGTAAACATTTGGCACAGTGAAAGGAAACTCAAACCTAGGGCAACCCTCTATGCCAGGGGCATGGATCTATTTCTGTACAATTATTATGGGGCTTAACCTAAATTGTTTCAAAAGGAAAATCATTGGACTCCTCTAGTGGCTTTCGTTTATTCTTGTTTTGTCATTTCCAGCTCCCATTAACTTTTCCAGATGTTGCAGAAATGAAAAAAAATGTGCAAAATGGCTCAAATTAATGATGTGTCATATGCACTTTTCAACTGCTTTTAATAACATCCTGTGGAAAACACAGACTTCATCTTCAGAAGTGAACAATAGGAAGTTGTGAGATCCCTAACTGAATGTTGTGATATATTTTTCACAAATCACATAAAATAATCCTCGACATCTGATTAGCCTAAATATTTAATTCGTTCTGAAAATGTGATAGAGAAAAATAGTTAACACATGGAATCCTCTGACAGATAATCTGTTATCTACAGACATTTTTACTGATGTCCCTGAAGCTGCTGGGATGATGAACTATTTCCCAAATCTCAAGTCTATATGGCTTCTCAGGAGCAGATGGCAAGAGAGGGCCTCAGTTGAGCACATTTCTGGTAACCCAGTGACATTTGCTTAAAAATCAGTAATTGTTTATGAGGCTGCTGCAACATTTTTAGATTTCAAACAAGATTAAGATATATGCTAATTTCAGAAGACTGCTAATGTGGCTTGCCATTTCAGGCATACTGTGTATATTTTTTAAATAATTTACTTAATACAAAATATAAAGTAATCATGGTTAGAGAGGAAAAACAGGTGTTTTCTATAGATTAGCATGTTGTGTATTAGTAGCTATTAAGCAAGTTTACCTCTATGAGCTTCTATTGACTCATCTCCGCATGGATAGGATTTAAATTTTTTAAATGTCTTCTTTATTTCTGAGAGAGAAACAGCATGAACAGGGGTAGGTCAGAGAGAGAGGTAGACACAGAATTCTAAACAGGCTCCAGGCTCTGAACTAGCCATCACCACAGAGCCTGATGAGGGGCTCGAACCCACGAACCATGAGATCATGACCTAAGCCAAAGTCAGACACTCAACCAACTGAGCCACCCAGGTGCCCCATGCATGGATAGGATTTAAATGAAGTTTGGGAAGTCTTTGTAATATCATAAAAGTATGTATTAGTGAGAAGAAAGCTATGTATCTTTTTATTTTGTGGAGAGAAAAGAGCACAATTTTGATAAAAATAAAAGAATAAGGGAATGTAAATTTCCATGTATGTGTTTTTGAAACATATTTAACTACGTTAGGTAAGATGAGTCCACAGCTGAGATCATTGCCTTAATGTGAGACATTGTGTCAATAGGTTTCTGCTAAGAATAGTCCCCTAGAGAAAGTGTTTTTCTCTCTCCTACATAGGACTATAATAGTCCAATTAATTAAGGGGTAAAAAAGTTCATTCTCGGCACTTGGAGGTAGGCTAATTCAGACTGTTGGTAGAAAGATTTCCTAAGGGTAGTGTGACTATCGAGAAAAGTAATTAGCAGCCAATGAGATTTCCTGCTGGAAATGACACTTGAAGTGTCCACCTGATATTTCTTAGTGGGAAAACAGGAGTGAGATGAATACCATTAATTCATCTTTACTACGTCCTACACCCTATGGTCGACACATTCCAACCATATATCATTTCGTTTTTCAAACCACAATGATGTCAAAACAACACGAATAATGAACAGTTTTAAAGCACCTTTTCGGAAATTACCTGTTTTAGACTATGTGATAATTTAATTCAGATATGAGGAAAAGATATCAAGCTTAAAAGTTTTACAAAGGGCACAGATCTTTTAAGTGGTAAAACCAGTACTTCCAGATTATAAGCTCTTTTTTTTTTTTTAATGTTTTATTTATTTCTAGGAGAGAGAGACAGCGTGAGCAGGGGAGGGTCAGAGAGAGAGGGAGACACAGACTCTGAAACAGGCTCCAGGCTCTGAGCTGGCAGTCAGCACAGAGCCCGACGCGGGGCTCGAACCCACGAACCGCGAGATCATGACCTAAGCGAAAGTTGGACGCTTAACCGACTAAGCCACCCAGGCGCTCCCAGATTATAAGCTCTTAACCCCAAACTGTAACATCTCTTCAGTAGGCGATATTATCTCCCTTTATTTTAGTAGTACTGAAGTTCCTAAGCAATGCACTCCATGTCACACAACTCAGAACCAGAGGAGGTATAATTTGAACTCACAGCTATCAACCTTTAGTCCTGCTCTTTTTGCCTTAACTTTGCATCAGAGTCTCCAAAGCAAGCTTCGTAAGAATGTTCTGAAGGAGAAAGCCATTTCAGAGTTGATTTTTGCATATTGTGACATAACTTTTCTAAACTTATGACCTCATTGCTACTTCAAATACCATATCCTAACCAATGACTTTTTCATATTCCAACAAACTACATCTCATCTACGATACTTCCTTCCTATGAAGCTCTTCTTGACTTTTCTTTTAATGCCCAACTTTTCTTATATGTCTTTTCTAATCCCCTCAGTTATTCCTTTACCTCCCTCTCTTTATCTTTAACAATTGCTACTTGCCTAAGACCATTATTCAGCAGGCTAACTAACCATTTATTATGGAGTATTCAATATGTTTATGCCTACCCTTCTAATATAATTCAACTATGAATAAAATCCAGTTACTCTTTATCTATATTAAATGGGAGATATTCAAAGTAGTCTAGCTGGCAGAGTTAAAGGGGTCATTCAGTTTCTTCTGATTTTTTTTTTTTTTTTTTTTTTTTTTAGTTGTTTATGGNTTTTTTTTTTTAGCATGGTCATGGTGCTTGGTAGGCCAGTATTCTTTCTTAGGGCTCATAAAATGTTTCTGATCCTTAAAGGCAGACTTACTTTCAGGAGTCGGATCCCTGGATAAAGCCATATGAAAGTCACCTTCAGAAAGAGCCTCCTTAGCCACTTAGATTGCTTGAGTAATATGCAATCAAGCAAGAATCAGATGTGGCTTAGACACACATAAACATAGAACAATACACACACACACCTAAAAGAATTTGTTTAAAATGTGTAAAACACGTATTGTTCATCATACTTTTTCATTTAACAGTACATAAGGCACTTACATTTCTCATTATGGTTCTAAACAGCTAAAATCTTTATTTTTCAAACAAAAAAAGTCATAAATATTGTGTTATCAGGAGTGTTTACACTCTGAAGTCACAAGCATGTACCTTGACCATGAAAGAAAAAGAGAAGGGCAGTCAGAGAAGAGTTTTCTCAGAACACCGTAGGGGTTTTAGACTCCTGGTGTTTGAACTTTCTTACTTCTGGTTTCTCCCTTTGAAGTTACTTCTGCTTTGGGGCAGATGAGAGCTAAACCTGTGGTGGAAATTGGAGACTCTGCAGTGAATATACCAAGTGTGAGGTGGCTGTTGAAGAGGAGTTGAGACAGCAGAGAAGTAGGTGTATTGGGGTTTCCTTAGTCCTTCAAACACAGCTGTATTGAGGTCAGAACACTTCAACACCCAGGAAATCAATCTGTGGAGTGATAGAAAGATCTCCACAGGTTGAGGGGACAGCTCGGTGGGACAGAGGTGCATGTATGCAAACTAGGGGAGCTAAAACAGCGTAGGCATGGAGGGGAGGGAACCCCTTCTGTGGAGAGAAAAAGGGAAGGACAGAGAGGCTGTCACATTGTGGTACTGGGCGAGTATAGTAGAAAAACTTCTCCAGACCGTGGACTGGGGACTGAGAAATACGGAGACTGCCACTTTCTATTTTGCAAACAGCTTCCAGAGCTGAAGATCAGAGTTTTTAAAAGTGCACAACTTTCTCCAGACTGGAGTCTGACCTTGTGTCGATACCTGGGAGGGGATCCAGCCCCTGGTCATGGTAGTGACCTCAGAGGCTCATTTGGAGAGAACAGTCCCCTTCCTAGAATACTGTGGCAAGAGAGTTCACTGTCTCCCCAAGGAGAAGCGACCCTGCAGGTGCAAGTCAGAGGCCCCATGTCAGCAGGGCTGAGTGGCGCCACACCGTAACAGGGTCCAGGTAGTGCAGGGCCCCTTAAGACATCAGGTTTTGAATCCCTGATGAGCAGCTAGGAGGCGCAGGAGACTGGAGAAAGGCAAGCCCACCGCCCACCCGCTCTACCCTCTGAGGCCTGTGTGGACACTGTGATTTGAGTCACCAGGTCTGGTGAGGAGACACTGGAGTGTCGCTATTTTTCTCCCCATCACCAACATGGTGGGCACAGCAGCCCCCAGTGGAGGCAGGACCCACCTCCACCAAACCCCACCCCTCCGTGCCTGGCAACTGCTTATCTACTGGAGCAGCACTGACACTGAGTGAACCAGAGAGCCTCCCTCCAGACCAGGAAAGCCACCATTGCCACCATTCCCAGACACCAAGTGACAACTGTCCTGCAGTTTTGTATGTTAGTCTGTTTCTCTTTTCTTTCCTTCTCTTCTTTCTTCTCTTTTTCTTTATACCCTCTTATTTCACACCNACTGGAGCAGCACTGACACTGAGTGAACCAGAGAGCCTCCCTCCAGACCAGGAAAGCCACCATTGCCACCATTCCCAGACACCAAGTGACAACTGTCCTGCAGTTTTGTATGTTAGTCTGTTTCTCTTTTCTTTCCTTCTCTTCTTTCTTCTCTTTTTCTTTATACCCTCTTATTTCACACCNCCCCCCCCCCCACTTTCATTTTTCTCTTTGTATGGGATCAGGTTCTCTTCCCATTCCTTTTTCCCAGGGTTACTTCAATGAACAAATCAAAGCACACCTGGTGGAAGGTCCAAACAATCCACCTCTGTGAGCAAGGAGGACCTTTGCAGAGGACTGATCAGTGGGAGAGAGCAGCCAAATATGCAATATCAGAGTACATGTAACATACTCCAAAAACAGTTCTTGAAGTTCCAGGTCTTGGACAGTGTATCACCCCTTTATAATAGAGTCATACTCACAGGTGCAGGACACATAACAAACTATTAAAACATGTAAAAGACAGAAACCTAGCCAAAATGATGAAAGGGAAGAATTCTCAAAAGAAAATCCAGGAAGAAATGACAGCCAGAGAATTGCTCAAAACATACATAAACAATGTATATGAACTAGAATTCAGAATAACAGTCATAAGATTAATAGCTAGGCTTGAAAAAGCATAGAAGACAGCAGTGAATCTATTGCTGCAGAGACTGAAGGCCTAAGAAATAGTCATGATGAATTAAGAAATGCTATAAATGATATGCAAAATAAACTACAGTGAAAGCAAGGATGGAGGAAACAGAGGAGAGAATAGGTAAAAGAGAGGATAAAATTATGGCAAATGATGAAGCTAAAAAAAAAAAGAGGGAAAGGAAATTACTAGATCACAAGGGGAGAATGAGAGACCTAAGTGATTCAATGATATGAAACAATGTCCATATCATAGGAATTCCATAAGAAGAAGACAGAGAGAAAGGGGCAGAAAATGTATTTGAAAAAATTATAGCTGAGAACTTCCCTAGTCTGGGGAAGGAAACAGGCATCCACATCTAAGGGGCACAGAGAATGTCTTTCCAAATCAACAAAAACAGGTCGACACCATAACATATCATAGCGAAACTGGTGAAATACAAAGATAAAGAGAATTATGAAAGCAGCTAGGGATAAGCAGTCCTTAACCTACAAGAGTAGACAAGCAGATCTATCCACTGAAACCTGGCAGGCCAGAAAGGAGTGGCAGGAAATATTCAATGGGCTAAATAGGAAAAAAATATGCAGCTGAGAATCCTTTATCCNTTATCTACTGGAGCAGCACTGACACTGAGTGAACCAGAGAGCCTCCCTCCAGACCAGGAAAGCCACCATTGCCACCATTCCCAGACACCAAGTGACAACTGTCCTGCAGTTTTGTATGTTAGTCTGTTTCTCTTTTCTTTCCTTCTCTTCTTTCTTCTCTTTTTCTTTATACCCTCTTATTTTACAAGGCTCATAATTTTTTATTTTTTTGGTCAATTCTTGTTTTTTGTTTCTTTCTCTGTTTTGTTTGTATGTTTAATCAGGCATTTTTACTGTATTCTTTTAACACCTTTTCTATATCTCCTTTATTTTCTTTTCTCTCTCTCTCTTTCTCTGGATTAAGCTTTATAGTTTCTTTGATTCTCTGCTTGCTCCCCCCCCCCCCACTTTCATTTTTCTCTTTGTATGGGATCAGGTTCTCTTCCCATTCCTTTTTCCCAGGGTTACTTCAATGAACAAATCAAAGCACACCTGGTGGAAGGTCCAAACAATCCACCTCTGTGAGCAAGGAGGACCTTTGCAGAGGACTGATCAGTGGGAGAGAGCAGCCAAATATGCAATATCAGAGTACATGTAACATACTCCAAAAACAGTTCTTGAAGTTCCAGGTCTTGGACAGTGTATCACCCCTTTATAATAGAGTCATACTCACAGGTGCAGGACACATAACAAACTATTAAAACATGTAAAAGACAGAAACCTAGCCAAAATGATGAAAGGGAAGAATTCTCAAAAGAAAATCCAGGAAGAAATGACAGCCAGAGAATTGCTCAAAACATACATAAACAATGTATATGAACTAGAATTCAGAATAACAGTCATAAGATTAATAGCTAGGCTTGAAAAAGCATAGAAGACAGCAGTGAATCTATTGCTGCAGAGACTGAAGGCCTAAGAAATAGTCATGATGAATTAAGAAATGCTATAAATGATATGCAAAATAAACTACAGTGAAAGCAAGGATGGAGGAAACAGAGGAGAGAATAGGTAAAAGAGAGGATAAAATTATGGCAAATGATGAAGCTAAAAAAAAAAAGAGGGAAAGGAAATTACTAGATCACAAGGGGAGAATGAGAGACCTAAGTGATTCAATGATATGAAACAATGTCCATATCATAGGAATTCCATAAGAAGAAGACAGAGAGAAAGGGGCAGAAAATGTATTTGAAAAAATTATAGCTGAGAACTTCCCTAGTCTGGGGAAGGAAACAGGCATCCACATCTAAGGGGCACAGAGAATGTCTTTCCAAATCAACAAAAACAGGTCGACACCATAACATATCATAGCGAAACTGGTGAAATACAAAGATAAAGAGAATTATGAAAGCAGCTAGGGATAAGCAGTCCTTAACCTACAAGAGTAGACAAGCAGATCTATCCACTGAAACCTGGCAGGCCAGAAAGGAGTGGCAGGAAATATTCAATGGGCTAAATAGGAAAAAAATATGCAGCTGAGAATCCTTTATCCAGCAAGGCTGTCATTCAGCATAGAAGGAAAAATAAAGCCTTTCCCAGACAAACAAAAAATAAAGGAGTCCATGACCAGTAAACCAGCCCTGGAGAAGATCTTAAGGAGGACTCTATGAGTGGAAAGCAGGAAAGACTACAAAGGACCAGAGACATCACCACAAACAGGAAACCTACAGATAGCACAATGTCACTAAATGCCTATCTTTCAATAATCACTCTGAATGTAAGTGGACTAAAAGCCCCAATCAAAAGACATAGGGTATCAGAATGGATTAACAAACCAAGATCCATCTATATACTGCCTACAAAATATTCATTTAGATCTGAGGACACCAGTATATTGAAAGTGAGGGGATGGAAAACCATATATCATGCTACTGGGTGTCAAAAGAAAACCAGAATAGCCATACTTATATCAGACAAACCAGATTTTATTTAAAAAAATTTTAACATTTGTTCATTTTTGAGAAACAGAGAGAGACAGAGTGTAAGCGGGGGAGGGGCAGAGAGAAGGAGACACAGAATCTGAAGTAGATTCCAGGCTCTGAGCTATAAAGCACAGAGCCTGACATGGGGCTCAGACCCATGAACTGTGAGATCATGACCTGAGCTGAAGTCAGATGCTTAACAGACTGAGCTACCCAGGCACCCCAAGACAAACCAGATTTTAAAACAAAGACTGTACTAAGAGATGAAGAAGGACATCATATAATAATTAAGAGGTCTATCCATCAAGAAGAGCTAACGATTGTAAATGTTTATGCCTTCAACATGGAAGCACCGAGTTATATAAATAAATTATTCACAAACATAAATAAATGTATAGATAATAATATTGTGATTTTAGAGGACTTTAATACTTCACTTACAGCAATGGACACATCATTGGGAGAAAATCAGTAAGGAAACAATGGTTCTGAATGACATTGGACCAGATGGACTTCACAGATATACTTGATATGTCTTAATTAAGATGTATTTAATATATGCTAAATTGGAGTACCTTAATACTCCACTTATACTGATGGACAGATCATAGGCAGAAAATAAAAAAGGAAACAATAGACTTGAATGACACATTGGACCAGATGAGCTCAACAGATATATTTAGAACTTTTCAGAAAAGCCCCCAAATACATGGAAGTTAAGAACATTCTACTAAGGAATGAATGGGTCAACCATTCATTACAGAAGAAATTAAAAACAATATGGAAGCAAATGAAAATGGAAACATGACCGTGCAAACCCCTCAGAAGCAGTAAAGGCAGTCTTTAGAGGAAAATACACTGAAATTCAGACCTATCTCAAGAAGCAAGAAAGGTCTCAAATACAAAACCTAACTTTACACCTAAGGGAACTAGAAAGGCAACAGCAAAGAAAACCCAAAGTCAGCAGCAGAAGAAAATAATAAAGATCAGAGCAGAAATAAACAAGTTAGAATAAAAATAAAACAAAAGAAAATAGTAGATCAACACATCTAAGAGCTGTTTTTTTTTTTTAAAGACTAAACAAAATTGATAAACTCCTAGTCAGACTTTTCAAAAAGAAGAGAGAGAGGACCCAAAATCATGAATGAAAGAGAAGAGAGCACAACCAAAACCAGAGAAATGCAAACAATTATTAGAAAATACTATGAAAAACTACATGCTAACAAACTGGACAATGTGGAAGTAATGGACAAAGTCCTGACACACACTACCAAAACTCAAATACGAAGAAATAGAAAATGTGAATAGACCTATAACGAGTAAAGAAGTTGAACAGGGTACCAAAAATCTCCCATCAAGTAAGTGTCTTGGGCCAGATGGCTTCCCAGACTTTTAAATCCCGGGAATTCTACCAGACATTTAAAGCAGAGATAATACCTATTATTTTCAATCTGTTCCAAAATATAGAGAGGAAGGAAAGCTTCCAGAATCATTCTGTGATGCCAGAATTACCTTGATTCACAAACCACACATAGACCCCACTAAGAAGGAGAATTACAGTCAATATCCCTGATGACTATGGATGCAAAAATTCTCAGAAAGATACTAGCAAATCAAATTCAACAGTATATTAAAATAATTATTCACCATGATCAATTGGGATTCATTTCTGGGCTGCAGGACTAGTTTACAAATCAATCAACATGACGCATCACATTAAAAGAAGAGAGGATAAGAACCATATGACCTTGTCAATAGATGCAAAACAAAACATTTGACAAAACAGAGCATCCTTTCTTAATAAAAACCCACAAGAAAGTCTGGATAGAATGAACATAACTTTACATCATAAAAGCCATATATCATCCTCAACTGGGAAAAATGGAGAGCTTTTCCCCTGAAATCAGGAACATGACAGGGATGTCCACTGTCACCACTATTGTTTAACACAGTGTTGGAAGTCCTAGCCTCTGCAATCAAACAAAATAAAATAACAGGAATCCCAATTTGCAAAGATGTTGTCAAACTTTCACTCTTCGCAGATGACAGAATAGTCTAAATTGAAAACCTGAAAAGACTCTACCGAAAACCTGCTAGAGCTGATACATGAATTCAGCAATGTTGCAGGATATAAAATCAATGTACAAAAATTGGTTATGTTCCTATATACCAATAATGAAGCAACAGAAAGAGATATCAAGGAATTGATCCAATTTACAATTGTACCAAGAAATATAAAATACCTAGAAATAAACCTAATCAAAGAAGTAAAAGATCTGTACGCTAAAAACTATAGGAAGCTCATGAAATTGAAGAAGACACAAAGAAATGAAAAAAAACATTCCATGCTCATGGATTGGCAGAACAAATATTGTTAAAATATTAATACTACCCATAGCAATCTACACATTCAATGCAATCTCAATTAAAACAGCACCAGCATTATTCACAGAGCTAAAACAAACAATCCTAAAATTTGTATGGAACCACAAAACTCCCCAAATAGTCAAAGTACTATTGAAAAAGAAAACCAAAGCAGGAGGCATCACAATCCCGGACTTTAGCCTGTATTACAAAGCTGTAATCCTCAAGACTGTATGGGATTCGCACAAAAATAGACACATAGACCAATGGAATATAACAGAGAACCCACAGATGGACCCACAAATATTTGTGGTCAAATAACCTTTGACAAAGCAGGAAAGAATGTCCAGTGGAATAAAGACAGTCTCTGTAGCAAATGGTGCTGGGAGAACTGGACAGTAACATGCAGAAGAATGAAACTAGACCACTTGCTTGCACCATACACAAAAATTAAATCAAAATGGATGAAAGACCCAAATGTGAGACAGGATGCCATTAAAATCCTACAGGAGAAAACAAGGAGCAACATCTTTGACCTCATCAAGAGAAAAAGCTTCTGCACTGCAAAAGAAAAAAATCAACAAAACTAAAGGACAACCCACGGAATGGAAGAAGCTATCTGCAAATGATATACTGGATAAAGGATGAGTAATCAAAAATCTATAAAGAACTTACCAAAGTCAACACTCAAAAAACAATACAGTGAAGAAATGGGCAGAATACATGAATAGATACTTTTCCAAAGAAGACATCCAGATGGCAAACAGACACATGAAACAATGCTCAACATCACTCATCATCAGGGAAATACAAACCAAAACTACAGTGAGATACCACCTCACATTGGTCAGAGTAGCTAAAATCAACAACTTAGGAAATAACATGTTGGCAAGGATGTGGAGAAAGGGGAACCCTCTTGCCCTGTTGGTGGGAATGCAACCTGGTGCAGCCACTCTGGAAACCAGTGTGGAGGTTCGTCAAAACGTTAAAAATAGAACTACCGTACACTCAGCAATTGCACTACTAGGAATTTATCCAAAGGATACAGGAGTGCTGATTCGAAGGGACACATGCATCCTAATGTTTATATCAGTGCTATGAACAATAGTCAAATTATTCAAAGAGCCCAAATGTCCATGGACTGATGCATATATAAAGATGTGGTATATACACACAAAAAAACTACTCAGTGATGAAAATAATGAAATCTTGCCATTTGCAAAAATGTGGATAGAACTGAAGGGTTTTATTCTAAGCAAGGGTTTTATTCTAAGCAAAATAAGTCTGTCAGAGAAAGACAGATATCGTATGATATCTCTCATATGTGAAATTTGAGAAATTTAACAGATGCTATAAGGGAAGAGAAGGAAAAATGAGATAAAGAAAGAGAGACAGTGAAACCATAAGCAACTCTTTAATACAGGAATAAACTGAGGATTGACAGGGGTGAGGAAAACGAGTGATGGATGTAGAGGAGGGCACTTGTTCGGATGAGAAATGGGTGTTATATGAAAGTAATGAATCATGGGAATCTGCTCCTGAAGCCAAGACTACACTGTATTTTAGCTAACAAGAACAGGATATATTAAATAAATAAAAATATATACAAATAAAAAATAAAATAAGAAAAGGAATCATGTACCTCAGGTGTGCTTTAACTTTTATTTTATAGTAAACCATATATGTGAATGTTTTATCAGTAATTAAAATCCACCATGTTCACACACACACATTTCATATATTTATCAAGTGAGGTTAGCAGTGACAGAAGCTGATTCCTTCTCTACTTCAAAGATACCCATTTTGACCACTGGTTTCCCCAAGAGTAATGCCTAGGATTCAGAATATAAGTCCACATATCCACATCTGTTAATTGAATTTTCTCTGGTTCACATGAATTCTGTTGACATTTTTAATAGGATAGCATTAATGGATTTTTATATAGTTGGAACTGTTCAATACTGCTATACAAAGACAAGGTGTTCCTCTCTGGATTACTCTAGATGTGCTATATAGTCTTTAAGAAAACAATGCCACTTTTTTCATTTAGATGGAGTTGGCATGGGTCAGGAAGCATTGATCAACTTCCTTATAAATGATTCAAGAAAAGGAATATTGATATGGTAAATGAAACACTTTGGATATATACAGAAGCATACATATTATAGGCATTGTTGTTTACACAAGATCTTAATAAAGTTCTTTTTAACGTTTATTTATTTTTGGGAAAGAGAGAGAGTGCACAAGTGGGGGAGGAGAAGGGAGGTGCAGAGGTTCTGAAGTGGGCTCTGTGCTAACAGCAGAGAGTCTAACGTGGGGCTCGAACTCACAAACCATGAGATTATTACCTGAACCGAAGTCAGATGCTAAACTGACTGAGCCATCCAGGCACTTCAAAAAGATCTTGACATCCTATCATTTACGAGCATAATTTAAATGTTAGTGTGGGTCTGTGTGTGTGAAGATAGAAGGGATTAGAAAACTAGTCAGGTCCTTTATTCATATAAATACTTAGAAGAAAACAATAAAATTATTTGTTTTCTTGGGCCATTCTATTCTTGGTTTCTCAGAGACAAAGCAAATTAGGGAAACAGAGGCAGTTTAATAAATATGCTTTTGCCAATTCTTGCAGAAGAAACTAACAAAGAAAATATCTGGAGGAAAAGACCAAACCATGTAATTTCTGTAACCACAGGAGATCATTTCATTAGCCTCCTCTTTGGTTCTTAATAGGTTTCCAGATGCATCTGGGGACTGGTATGATGATTATTTCTGTACAATTGCTCTATCTCTTTAATGATACAAAGAACTTCAATCTGACAGGAAAAAAGAGAAAAAAATTCTATCTAATCTGCTTTAAGTTATGAAAAGCCATCACTGAGATAATGTTATGTTAAAATAAAATTAGATTCCAGGTACGTTTTAAGTATTTGAGATGTTTCAAACACCAGTGAAACCCTAGCAATTAGCTCCAAGCAACTCTTGCTTACCTGCAAGGATCAGTAAATGCTTAGGAAGACCTACCAACTCCTTCTTCTATTGGTGCTAATGAAGTATGAAATAGACTAATTTTATCTTATTTCTCTGCCAGGTTTTATTCTACTATAGAGTATGAGACATTACAGATATTGTGCCTCCCCCCTCAAAAAAATAGACAATTCTCTCCCTACCAGTTCTCCTTCTTTCCAAATATCTCATAAGGTAACACAACCACAGACAGCACAACCACCAACATCACCATTATTATATCTACATAAACTTCATCATTCTATACATATTGAGACTAGCTTCATCCAACTTTGTCTGTCTCCAATATCTTCTCCACACTGCAGTCTGTTCGAACATTTTACCTAAAACTCATAAATTCTAGAGTAGAGATGAAAGCCAAACCATTTCATGGCATGCAAGACCTCTGGATAGCCTGACTCCTGCCTAGTTACAGCACCATGTTCAGCATGATCATCCTAATACTCTGGCTGCTCTAATCACAGTGGTTTTCTTCCATTTCCTCATCTTCTCCATGCTCTCTTCTGTTTGGGGCCATTTCACATGCTGTTCCCTCTTTCTGAAGCAATCTTACCTATATTCTTCACTTTAGTGACTTCTATTTTTATTTAGATTTCATTTCACTTTTCACCTTGGTAGAAATACCAATCTTCTTATTAACATGAAATGAGTTGGAGATCAGTTAATTGAACATTCTTGGATTATTATAGGCAAAACTGGATCCTTTTTATAATTTTATATATAATTCTCACCACTATGTCAAGTTATCTCATACATTCCTCTGTCTTCATAAAGAACTTAATATAAATTATTTCATTATAATGTTTATGCATTTATTTGATATCTGATTAGTGTATATCTACATGATTAGACTGATGAATAGAAGGGTAATTCCATATAAAATATGCAGTATATGGCATAAAATGCATACATCACAAAGTATTAAATGCTGTCGAGCATTGTTGTATCAGGTAATGTCTAATATATTGTATTTATTATTTTATTTAACCTCTACTAAAAACTGGTGCCTTTAAGTATCATTGCCACACATTACAGTTGACTGATAAAATAGCATGCCCAAAGCAAGTAATATAACATTTTTTATCCATATCTACTATTCTAAGATACATACAAATCACTACCATCCCCTGAATTTCTGTGACTTTTTTTTTTTTTTTTAGAGGGACAGAGAGAGAGAAAGAGAGAGCATCTAAGTGAGGGGCAAAGGGAGAGAAAGAATCCCAAGCAGACTCCATGCCCAGCATGCAGCCTGTCTCTGGGCTCAATCTCATGAACCATGATATCATAACCTGAGTTGTAATCAAGAGTCAGACGCTTAAACAACTAAGGCACCCAGGCACCCCTGTACCTGATCTTCTCTAATTAATCTTATAAAAAATCTCGACACAGTAACACACAGACTGCAGTTCCTAAGTGTTAATTTCAATAACAACACACTTCTCTTTAAAACCCTCCAAAGATTTCCCATCCTCCCCACATTACAACCCCAAAACCTAGGAATCCTGTTTCAAGAAATGTCAGAACAACTTGTAGCAAATTGTTAATCTTTCAGATAACATTTATAAACTCTGCCCCAAATTTGAACTTACATATGTACACACACATACACACACAAAGAATTATTTGAAGGTATAAGAGAATGAAAATAAAAAAGGAGGGGGAAAGATAGAAGGATTTTCAAACCGAGAAAAAAAGGACATATGCTAATTTCATTATATGCTTTTTACCTGAGGGAGATCCACATTGTTATGCATGTACTCAACACAGAGAAATCACAACACTACTGGACTGAGGACTAACAACATAAAGTTTGGAACTGCAAGACCAACTGCAAAGTTAGGGGAATATCCAGAAAAGTAGTATTCCACAGAAGTGGGAGTAGAATATCTGAATATAAATACTGCTAAAATCCTAGCATAACACACCTGTATTGTGCACACATGGAGGAGATGCCAAACAACAAACAAACAGAAACATAAAAAGATGAAAGCAGTGAGCAGAGATTTCAGCTGCTGCTCACTGCAGGAAAAACAGATTCTGGAGTTTTGAGTCCAGCCAAATTGACTGCCTGATAGGACAAAAATCAACAGTGTCTGATAGAAAGTGAGAGAATCCAGATTCTCTAACACATTCTATCTACAATGATGACAGTATAATTCAAGTTACTATGCGTGAGAAGTAGGCAAATTTTCTTCTTGATCAAAGGAACAAAATAGTCAACAGAAATGATACAAAAATGATCTAGAGTTTAGAACTTATAGGAAACATAAACTTTTAAAAGGGCTAACATAAATGAATTCCAGTACAGTAAGAAAAGCATAGTTGTAGTAAATAAGTTGGTAGTAAATATGATCAAGAAAGATAAACCAAGGGAAGAATAGCATAGAGTTTATTGTACTGAAACCTACAATACTGTACAGAAACCTAAAAAAATAATACTACATGAGCTTCAAGGCAGAACAGATAAAACACAAATATAAATTAACTTGAAGATATAACAATAGAAATTATTCAAAAACAAAGAGAAAGAAATGAAGAAAAATTAAAAGGGCCTATTACATTGGTAGGGCAATACCAAATAAATTAAACTACTTGTAACTGATTTCACAGGAAAGAAAGAATGGGCAGACAAGAATATTAGAATAAATAGAGGCCCTAAATGTCTAAAATTTGATGGAATACATACACTTAGAAAAGTCAGTAAACACTAAACAGAATCAATACAATAAAAACAAAATTTAGTCACATCATAGTCAAAATGATGAAAACCAAAAGAAACAAATTTTAGGACAGAAGCTTTTCAATAAATGGAGCAGGAAAAAATAAACATCAATACCCCCCCCCCAATTCAATCTGAATCTTCTATCTTATACATGCTTTTATTCAAAATGGATCATAGATCTCAATATAAAATTCAAACCTCCAGAAATTTTAGAAGAGATTATAAAAGAAAATATTAATGACCTTGGCCTAGGCTAAGACTTCTTAGACATAACACAAAAGCATGACCCATAAAAAATTTTTTAAGTTGAACTTCCTAATAAGTAAAAATCTTCACTATATGAAAGGCTGTTAAGATGTAGAATCAAGCTGCCAACCATGAAACAAATATTTGCAAAACATGTTGCCAACAAAGAGACTTATTTTCAGACTACAAAAAACAAAAACAAAAACTCTATACAGTCAACAGCAGAAAGCAAACAAAATACTGAACAAAATCATTAAGAAAACGGGCTAATGACTGGTTAAATACTTCACCAAAGAATATATGAAAATGGCAAATAAACACATGAAAAATATGCTTAACATTTTTAGCTGTTAGGAAAATTCAAATTAAAAACACAACGATATATCACTACAGAGTAACTCAGAAACAAAAACAAAAATACAATTGCTAATACTAACTGGCAGTGAGGAGACAAAGCTAGTAGGTCCTTCCTACATTGCTGAGCTGAATGTAAAATGGGCCAACCTCTCTGGAAGTCTGGTTTGCAATTTTTTAAAAGATAAACACTATGTGTGTGTCAGCAGTTTTACTCCTGAGTTATGTATTCTAGAGAAATTAAAAGCCTGAACATGACTATTCACAGAAGCTTCATATTGTTAGACCTAACCAGAAATAATTCAAATGTCCTTCAACAGGTGCATGTTAAACAAGCTTTGGTATATCCATACAGTGAGGTACTAGTCAACAATAAAAAGGTTCAAACTATTAATATGTAGCAAATTGGATGATTCATAAGAACATTGTATTGAAAAGAAAAAAGCCAACTCCAAAAAGTTACATACTGTATACTTTCTTTCATATAACATATTACTGTGACAAACTAAGGGAAATGGGAAGTTATGTAAAGGAAAACAGAACGGTAGACCAAAAGAAGGATGGAAGGACCCTAAAAGTTAATCTAGAATTCCTAAACTCAGAAGCAAGGTATAGATTTCCCTGAAATGTGTCAAGATCTAGAATACTTACAAAAATAGAATCTAGTAATATCCAGATACTATGGTATGAAATAGATCAATACCACAGAATGACATGGAGGTAGCGATTGAGCCTGAGGTAAGATACTGCAGATCAACCACGAGGTTTTTCTGCAACCCAGCCATATTTTTGAAATAAGAAGACACACAGTGAAATGAAATGAGAGAAGGAGGAGAGCAGAGATCACCAGATCATTCCACCTTAAGCCAGTGCTTCAAGGCTCATTGACTTCAAGATCCAAAACAGAGAAGAGATGTTCTTTTGAGGCAGAAGCCAACAAAATAGGCGACAAAAGTTTTTGATCAAATAAATTCTCTTTCTTTAGAATTAAGTAGCAAGTAGCTTCCACCCTTCAAAATGGCACTATATTTGAACTTTGGAGAGATCATGTTTTATCTCTCAGTTGTTGTTTATGTGTGTGTGCGCGTGCACATGCATGTATGTATTCGTGCACATGCATGCTTTGTATTCTCAATGT
The DNA here is from genome assembly GCF_008692635.1 of Crocuta crocuta. Lineage (NCBI taxonomy): Eukaryota > Metazoa > Chordata > Mammalia > Carnivora > Hyaenidae > Crocuta > Crocuta crocuta. The sequence goes on from NW_027528798.1 coordinate 692,887, forward strand.
GTGACTGATGAAAGTGATTGTTTGCTAATACAGGATGGCTACTGAAGACATGGGTCAGATGATTACAACCAAATATGGGATCAGGAGAAAACATACATTGTGATAAACACCAGAATCTTTCAGAAAAGTTATACAAGATAAAAAGTTTTATCACTTAATAGAACAAAGCAATTAAAGAGCGTTCTTGCATAATAGGATACTATAGAAAATGAAAAACTGCAGGAAATTAAAAGAAAATTATTATATTCTTTACTTTGAATTCTCTTCAGTCTGAATACAGTTAACTCTGGCTTTCTTTTGATTGCTGTTAGCAAGATAGATTTTTCTTTGGCCATTTACTTTTAATCTATATGTCACTTTATATTTAAAATGGGTTTCTTGACAATGTATAGTGGGATTGTGGGGTTTTTTATCATATATACTCTGACACCTTTTGTCTCTTAATTGGTACATTGACATTCAGAGTAATTATTGATATAGTTGCATTAATATCTACCATATTCACTAACATTCTCTGTTTACTGCCCTTGTTCCTTATTCCTATCTTTGTCTTCCACTTTTTATCTGCCTTTTTAAAATTTTCATTGAGCTTTTTATATGATTCCGCTTTCTCTCCTTTGTTAGTATATTAGTCATGCTCTCATTTCTTTTTTTTCCTTACATTTTTTACAAATGTCTCTAGTGTTTGCAATAGACACTCACAGCTAATGAAAACTAACCTGAGTCTACTTTCAAGTAACATATCATGTCAAGGGTAGTGCAAGTACCAAAACAATACTATCTCCTTCCTACCTTCTCTTTTCCTGCCATTCCTTTCACTTACGCATAAGCATAGATAGATAGATAGATAGATAGATAGATAGATAGATAGATAGAGAAGATTTAGATATAGATATATACACAGGCATGCATAATTGAATATATTGTTGCTAGTATTTTTGCTATTATTTTTGAACAAAATTATTTGTTAGATTAATAAGAAAACAATATTTTATTTTGCCTGTATCTGTTCCTTTCTTGATGCTCTTCTTTTTTCATGTAGATATGAGCTTCTGACCCATGTTATTACCTTTCTGTCTAAAGAACTTCTTTTCACATTTCTTTCAAGGCAAGTGCACTGGCAACAAATTCCCTCAATTTTTGTCTGTCTCAGAGAGTCTTGATGTTTCCGTCATTTTCAAAAGATAATTTGCTGAGATAAAGAATTCTAGTATGGTCTTTTGCTTGTTTGTTTTCTCTGGATACTTTTAGTGTTTCACTCTACTCTCTTCTGCCTTGAATGGTTTCTGAGGAGAAGTCAGAGGTAACTGTTATCTTTACTTCTCTATAAATAAGTTGTTTCCCCTCCCCTGGCCCCTGGCTTCTTTCAAGATGTTTTCTTTACATTTGATTTTCTAAAGTTTGGATAGGGCATACTTACATGTAGTTTTTTGGGCATTTATCCTATCTGGTGTTCCCTGAGCTTCCTGGATCTTATTAATGTCTGATATTAATGTGGGGAATTCTCTGTTATTATTATTTGAAATATTGCTTCTATTCCTTTCTCTCTTCTTTTGGTATTCCCATTACACGTTACTCCTTTTATAGTTTCCCAGTACTTGGATATCTTGTTGATATCTTTGTTTCTCTTTGCTTTTTTAGTTTTAGGAGTTTTTACTGCCATACATCATCAAGCTTAAAGATCTTTTCCTTTGCCATGTCTGATAGATGGATAAGCCTATTGAAGGCATTCTTGGGGTGCGTGCATGGCTCACTTGGTTGAGCATCTCTTCATGGTTTGTGGGAACTGAACCCCATTTCAGGCTCTGCATTGACAGCCTGAAAACTGCTTAGGATTCTCTCTCTCCCTGTCTCACTGCCCCATCACCCCCGTGAAAATAAACAAATAAACATTTTTTAATCGTTTATTGTCAAGTTGGTTTCCGTATAACACCCAGTGCTCATCCCCACAAGTGCCCTCCTCCATGCCCATCCCTCCCATCCGCCTCCCCCCACCCCCATCAGCCCTCAGTTTGTTCTAGGCATTCAAGAGTCTCTCACGGTTTGCCGCCCTCCGTCTCCCCCACTATTTTTCCCCTTCTTCTCCCCCATAGTCCTCTGTTAATTTCCTCCTAATCCTCCTATGTGTGCAAACGTATGGTATCTGTCCTTCTCTGCCTGACTTAATTTGCTCAGCATAACACCCTCAAGCTCCATCCATGTTGCTACACATGGCCAGATTTCATTCTTTCTCATTGTATTCCATTGTATAGATAAACCACATCTTCTTGATCCATTCGTCAGTTGATGGACACTTAGGCTCTTTCCATGTTTTGGCTATTGGAAATACAAATTAAAACCAGACTGAGATACCACCTCACGCCAGTCAGAGTGGCTAAAATGAGCAAATCGGTGGACTCTAGATGCTGGTGAGGATGTGGAGAAGCGGGCACCCTCCTACACTGTTGGTGGGAATGTGAACTGATGCAGCCGCTCTGGAAAACAGTGTGGAGGCTCTTCAAAAAATTAACAATAGAACTCCTCTACAACCCAGAACTAAATATTTTTTAAGAGACATTCACTTTTGGGGTGCCGGAGTGTCTCAGTCAGTTACGCGGCTGATTTTGGCTCAGGTCATGATCTCACAGTTTGTGGGTTTGAAGCCTGTGTCAGGCTCTGTGCTGACAGCTAGCTCAGAGCCTGGAACCTGCATCAGATTCTGTCTCCCTCTCTCTACCTTCCCCTGATCATGCTGTCTCTCTCTCAGAAATAAATAAAACAGTAAAANAAAAAAAAAAAAAGACATTCACTTCTGTTACAGTGGGTTTTTTGAAGTCTAGCATTTTATTCTGGTTCTCTCTTATAAATTGTCTGTTTACATTACCCGTCTATTCTTGATGTTGTGTGCTTTTTTCCATTAGAGTCTTTAGCATATCAGTCTAGTTAAAAAAAAAAATCTTGGGACACCTGGATGGCTCAGTCAGTTAAACGTCCAACTTGGGCTCAAATCATGATCTCACAGTTTGTGGATTCAAGGCGCGTGTCGGGCTCTGTGCTGACAGCTCAGAGCCTAAAGCCTACTTTGGATTCTATGTCTCCCTTCTTTGTTCTTCTCCTGCTCATGCTCTATCTCTGTTTCTCAATAATAAATAAACATTAACAAAATAGAGAATAAAAAAATTTTGGTTTGATAATCCCAATATAACTGTCATAGCAGACTCTGGTTTTGATGCTTGTTAGGTGCTTCATGCTGCAAACTGTGTTTTGCTTCTTTTTTAGAATGTCTTATAGTTTTTATTTTATTTGTGTGTGTGTGTATGGGGGGGGGTAATCCAGATATGACAGACCTAACACTGGTTCCTGTGGAAGCTTCTGCTCTGGCAAATGGTGATTATCTGCATCTTCCGGTCCATTTCTCCAATCTGGGGACAGCAGTGTGGTCTGTGACTTCGCTTCTCTGACAGATCTAGAAAGAGTTTTTGATTTCTTTTCAGTTAGTTCATAATTGTATTTGTTAGCATGGAGTAACAACTTTTAAGTTCCTTACATGCTGGCTATATGGTTTTATTTTTACTTTATTATCACTATTCCTACTGCTTTAATCAATTTTACCATTTTATCATCCAACTTTTAGCTTTGTTAATTTTCTCTATCATTTGTTGTCTATTAATTTCAGTTCTTGTCATTAATTTTCTTCCTTCTACTTACTTCAGATTTAATTTGCTCCTTTTTATAGCTTCATAAAATAGAAACTTAGGTCATTGATTTTAAACATTTCTTCTTTTCTACTGTGAGCAATTTAAAGCTCTAAATTTCCCTGTAAGCACTCACTTCTTAGCCACATTCCACAATTTGTAAATACATTCTATTTTCATTATTATTTATTTCAAAATAGTTCCTAATTTATCTCATTATTTCTTCTTGGTGCCATAATTTATTTAGTAGGATGTTCTTCACTTTCCAAATGGTTTACCTTTTCTGTTTACTGCATTAATATAGATTTCTAGTTTAATTCAATTTTTTCAGACAATATATTGTAAGCTTACAATATCTTGACATTTGCTGAGATATAGCAATATGGCCTACCATCAACACTATCTGGTTTTCATTCCATTGCATTTGAATAGAATGTACATTCTTCCTTATCTGGGTGGGATGTCAGTTATGTAAACATGGTTGATATTGTTCATTTTTACTGAATTTTTTGGGGGGGGTGGTTGCCCAATTAATTATTGAGAAAGGGATGTTAACATCACCACATCTGATTATGGATTTATTAATTGAACCATTTAGCTCTGCCAGCTTTTCTTCATGTATTGTTAAGCTCTCAGAGCTTTCTGGACCTTTGGTTTGGCATCTGATATGATTGTTGGAAATCCTCTCTCACTATTGCTTGACACATTTTGGAGGGATCTACATCTTGCTTCTGAGCCAACAAATTCTAGATCAACATTTAAGCTTCCTCCATTCTTCCAAATTTCAAAGACCATTTTTATTTATGGCTTATAGCTATGCATTCATCTTTCCCTAATTTCACTGATTATAAAGCATTATTTTCTATTCTGTTTTGTTATTGTTTTCTGTATATTCTGATGGTAGTGCTATTATTGTTCTTGGTTGGGATGCATTATAAAGCAGAGAAAAGTGAAAATACCTTCACACTGTCATGTTTAACTGAATAAACAGTGCTAAGTATTTTTAAAACACACTCTTACAGTCTATCCTCAAAGCAACCTTAACCAAAAGGTATAGTTAATCTCATTTTGCTTATAAGAATGCTGAAACATGCCAAAATATATCATCAGGAAATGAAAGAGATGGTGCTTGGTACTGGAAGATGTCTGACTACAAAGCCATTAAAGCATACTATGCTAAATAATAATTAGGATAAATAGAATCTAATACTATACAAAGGTTTTGTGGGTTTTTATCTAAAAATAGAACTGCAAAGTCCTGATGATATGGGTGTTTGGAGTTTGAAAAAGGAAATAATTGATTTTCACTCATAAAATGCAATAATGATGTAAGAACTTCTACTGCAGCATAACTATGAAATAACACTGATTTTCAGGATGCTTAAAGATTTTTGATATGTTCCATATTATTGTGAACACTGAGGTGGCATGTGTGCTTTCAATTCTTTGGATAGCACTTAAACATTCTGTAATGACACTAAATCTACCAGTTCACAAGACATTTTGGGTTTTTGCATAAAGTATCTCATTTGTCAATGGTTTGTCTCTTGATAAATGAAAAACATGTCATTATTTAGTAAGTATACGTTATGAGTTTAAGAAAATATCACTTAAAATATTTTTTATCTTTATTTATTTTTGAGAGAGAGACAGAGTACAAGTAGGGGAGGAACAGAGAGAGAGGGAGACACAGAATCTGAAGTAGGCTCCAGGATCTGAGCTATCAGCACAGAGTTCAACGTGGGGCTCAAACTGATGAACTGTGAGTTTATGACTTGAGCCAAAGTCAGATGCTCAACCAGCCGAGCCACCCAGGAGCCCCAAGAAAACATCACTTTAAGGGAGTCTTTTTTTCCTATTCAAATATGTAGATATTTTGATTTTAATATTAGGAGGGTAAGTTTGAATCATATGATAAACTGTTCATATCTGAACTTCGAGACTTTCATAAAATTAATCCTAACAGTATATTTGGAGATCATGGTGAATCAAAAATGCTTGACACTTTTTTAACACTATACTTGCTGTTGATGCTTAGGTGTTTGCAAAAGATGTGAAGATTAGCAGGTATAATTTTTTAAATTTATCTTTTCTCTAGTTCCAAAGGAATTCTAGGAATGAAGCTCATTAACAGTTGATTATGACAGAGAAACAAGTACTTAGCTTTAGAAGATAAGCTATAAATTTAAAAATTGCCCAAAGAGTTTAATTATATAAATATGATGTTTATATTTTACATCACTCCCATTTAATGTTTTGTTGGAGTTAGTGGAGCAAAAATCTCCTTTTCATAATCAAAAGCTAACAATTCTGGTAACATCACAAAATTAGTCTCCTTCATTTCCACTCATCCTCTAAGCTTTGCCATTTATTTAAAAATTTTTTATTGTTTATTTATGTTTGAGAGTGAGAGAAAGAGAGCCAACGAGCATGAGTGGGGGAGGGGCAGAGACAGAGGGGACAGAGGATCTGAAGCAGGCTCAGCACAAATAGCAAAGAGCACCAGGCAGTGCGTGAGCGTGAGCGCACCACAAGATCAGGACCTGAGCTAAAGTCGTCACCTAACCGAATGACCCACCCCAGTGCCCTTAAGTTTTGCCATTTAGATTTGCAAGGATTCAATGACTTTTTCTTGTACGACACTTAAGAGCTGAAAACACACCTCTTCTCATGGTTGTCCTCTGACATTTTTCCAACCGGGAACACAGGTGTAGTTAGAACAGTAACATTTGGAGGGTTAATGTTAGAATGAGGTATTCAGTTTTTGTCTTCTTGGAAAACAGTACTCCAGGGATCACTGCCCTTTTAGCACCTTTTCAGTTTTTCTCCACTTGTTATTAGGATGGTGTATGGTGTCAAATTTGTCAAAAGCAAAAAACTTGAGAATACTGATTCCTTCTATAGCACAATTAGAATCACTTACCATTTAACAAGTGGTTATTAACTCAGCTATGTTAGGTTTGCAGGTAGGACTGAATGAAGGTTGAGATCCTACAAGATGAAAGGTGAAACCGACAGGAAAAGTATCTCATTGACTTATTTTGGTTCAACCGCATCATTAACATTCCACACAAATTATGTCTAGGGCTACATATAAACTACATGCCAGAGGTTTCAACCACATAGGCAGTTTGAAGACTGCTCGCAGACCTAGTGTTCCTCAATAAGGTTTGCCTGAAAGAGCAGGGACAGTGGCATGGTGGCCCCAAGCTAATGGCAAAGATTAGGTGCTTAGAATGGTAGTGACATTCTGATGAGAAGCTATTGATCCATTTGTCTGGATAGCAAAGAGTATGTGAAAATCCTGAAAATGAACCTGAAAACTCTGAAGCACAAAGGGACAGAATTAGATGTAAGCACAATTGAAGAATAAAGGAGACAAGGCAATGGGAAGGCCAACAAGTAGAGCTAATTGAAATTATGAGATGCAACTTTCAAAGAGGTAATGTCAAAAATATTGAAGACTTTTCTAGGTTTGCCTACAGGAATCCTTAAGGGGCAGAGCTGGTCACATTATAAAGGAAAATCCTTGGGTAATTTTACATCCCGTAGAGCTCATCCAGTAGTACTTACTACTAATAAAAGCATAATGAGTTATTGGTGAATGCTCAAGTTCAAGTCATAGAATTAGTAAAGAATAATAGTTTATTCTCAGTACAGCCTAAATGTTTTCTTTAAACTTTATTGGTAAAATACATCATGCATGATGGGGTTTTAGAAAGCACTATATCATGTAGATTCTGCTTTTAAACAGTGTATACTTTGATGTATCATAGAATCTAATAAAAATGCTAAACCAGGCCGTTAAATATTTATGTGCTGTTTGTATATTGTGTTGGGAAGGGACTTTAATTAGTTTGCTGCACAAGAGAGGATCTGCATTTACACACAGAGAAGAAATGTTAAGATGGATGTTCTAGCCATAACTTCCTACATTGAATGTTTTCAGGTCTAATCTGGAAACTATTCACACAACATTACAGAAATAATAACAAGATGGCATAAGAGCAATTTATATATATGTATATATATAAATTAATCAATGATTACACATTATATTGTAATTGAGGTTGATGTGATGAAATATAAGTTGCAGAAAATGTGGAGAATATTCTATGCTCTTACAAAGTAAACTTTCTACTTAGCTGAGGGTACATCAAAAAACCCATTTTATTTCCCTACTCGTGACATTTTGAGAATATCCCTATGATTTTAATTTTCCAATGTCTTGCACTTCCTCAGGCAGAATTTCTGAAAAATGGAAAGAACTTTTGAGGAAGAAAGGATTGGACTCAATGAAATGCAACTCTCTCATATTTGAGCTGTGCAAACTCATGCAGGTTATTCTCTGAGTCATATTATTTCTGATGTATTGATTGGCAAGACTAATAGCTTTCATGGAGCCTCTTTGTGAGAAGGGTAAATTAGGAAAATTATGATTTAATTAACAATTACAGTTCTTGGTTCATAATAGATGTTCATCCAATGTTCCTCTTCCACTCTTGTCGCGAAGTCATTTTCTTCCATGTATTTTTGTTCTTCTATTTGCATTTTCAATTCGTGCATTTCTCCAAAGTTGTCTCCCTATCTGAAGTAGATGCTTCGCAGAATCCACTTTTTAAAGGAAACTCAAAGTCTTCTAACTCACATAGCTGCATTAATTGTTCTAAATTATTCATTCCAGATTAAATCTGAATTCCTATCTATCTTTCAAAGTCTTCATATATGCATCTCTAAACTTAGATTGCACTACTCTTATACTCCAGATGGTGGAGAGTAATTGTGCAAACATGACGCACACTAAGAACATCATCTACACACTAGGTGTAGGAAAGCTTTACTGTTTATGCCCCAAGTAAAATGATTCTCATGTCACGTCTCTGTAAGCCAATTACATTACTTCTCTCTGTCTCAATATCCTCATCTAGAGAATGGCTACAATAAATCATGTCTAGCACATAAAGTAATGAAAAGTGAATATCAATAGTCATTGTTAGAGTGATTAATAAACCTGTACATCCTTAGAACACCAATGCCCCTAGAGATTTCTCTATAACCGTGTCATTTCACAATAGTCTTGCTACTTTGAACTCTATGACATTTGATGGTGATCATATTATCTTGTAGATCTTTACTTCACTTAGCTTTTCTTTAAGCTCTGACCTCCAAGTAAAAAACCTAATTATCTGAGAGTATGATCTGTAAGTTATAATTATTATGGATCTCTAGTAGAAATATGGGTTCAATGAAGTAGAGAATAAAAACTAGCTATTATAGGGACCTCTCAGTAAATACACGCATGTAACTTAGTTCTTTATTTTTGTTGTTGTAATTCCTCTGTTGTAGATTTTTTTCTACATTAAAATAATGTAATTTCTTCAGATTCTTGACCCTTTCCCAGGGAATTCTGTTTTCCAATCCCTTCACAAAACGTAAGTATTTATAGAAAGGAAACCACTGGCTAGAAAAGTCTAATTCACTCAGAATTTTAATTAAATTCTAATGCTTTGATCAAGTTTTGCAGTATTTCTACAATAATTCACAAATGGCAGTTGTGTAATAAGCATTTCTGGAATGGCATTTTCCTTCTTGTTTTGCCTTCTTTCCACTATTGCTTTTCTATAAAGTTTTCTATGATTTTATTCATCCATATATCCACCTATATTATACTGTTTAATGGAGCTTAAAACTCATCATTCTTAACAGAGCTTTAATTAATGGTAATGGCAATGAAATCAAGGAAAGTTAAAGTGACAGATATCTTCTATGGTACTTAATATTTAAAAACTTGGGTGGGATTAATTACTGACCCTGTAGATTTATTCAGTTTTTTTTTTACTATCATCATCAGTTGGTAAAACCAGAAGCACAGAATTCAAGCCCCAATAAAGAATAAACATCTCATTTAAAACACAATATAAACCAAAGGAAAAAAGCCAATCAGTGAAAGTGGAGGCCTGACATCAAAATGGAAATATTTCTAAAAACTATCAGTAATATTTGGTCAAAGAATCTCACATGGAATATCTAGTATAGAAAAGAAGGCATTCAGACTAATATGAACTTGGGGAAATCTCAAATTTGTAAATAAGAGCATGGCTATGAGATATGATATATTCTATATTAAAAAGAGATGGATATTCCAAGAAAAAATATATTCTTTTTAAATCAACTATACCTTTCTGATGGCTTATCTATTTGGCATGGTGAAAAGAAAACTAGATTAACTGTGTAGGAAATGCAGAAGACAACAAACAGTAAGGGCATTTCTTTTATTCTGAATAATTTCCAATTTATGCTTGTATGGCAATATTGTCTGACACATAGTAGATGCTGATTAAAATTTATTTTTTTACAGTGTGAAACAGTCTTAAACAACAGACTACTGCACAAGCAATGGGCCAAATAAGAAATCAAATGGGAAATCAATATAAGTGTCAAAAGAATAAGAAAACACAATACTTCAAAACCTATGGGATGCAGCAAAAGCAGATGTCAGAGTGAAGCCTATGTCATAAATGCTGGTAGTAAGAAAAAAAAAGTTCAAATAAACAATATAACATCACACTACAAGGAATGAGAAAAAGAAGAAACTTAACTGAAAATAAGTAGAGGAAGGAAATAACAAGGAAAAATTAGAAATAAATAGAAATAAGAATAAACAATAATGCTAAAAGTAATGACCGGTTTTTCCAAAAACTATAATAATAAAATTGGCAATGTTTTAACTACATTAACCAATAACATGAGAGAAGACTCAAAAATAAAAATGAGAAATGGAAGAGAAAATAAAATAGTAGATAATGAAAGTTGAATTAGGAATCAAAAATTTCCCAGCACAGAAAAATCCAAGACTACATAGTTTCATTGGTGGATGCCAACAAACATAAAAATAAATAAATAATACATGATTAAATCTTTGCCAACTCTTACAGATAATGGAATAGAAAAAAAAATTCAAAATCGTTCCATGAAGCCAGTATTACGTTGACACCAAAGCAGCATAAAAATAATACAAGAACAAAAAAGTCTAGTTTGTCTGATTTAACTATTGCTACTTTTTTTTTTTGACATCAATTTGACAACATGATAAATGTTTCTCCAATCTCTCACTTTCAATTTTCACCTGCCTTTATGTATGAAATGAGTCTCTTGTAGGCAGCATATTGATGGATCTTGTGTTTTTAATCCATTATCCTATGTCTTTTGATCGGAGCACTTAGTCCATTTATATTCAGATTATTGATACATAAGTATTTATTGCCATCTTATTGTTTTGCTATGGTTTCTGGAGATTTTCTTGGATCCTTTCTTGCCCATGTCACTTTTGGTTTCTCCTTTATACTCAGAATCCTCTCTACGATGTCCTGCAGGACTGGTGTAGGGATCACAAACTCCTTTAGCTTTTGTTTGCCCGGGAAACACTTTATCTCTCCTACTTTGAATGAGAGCCTTGCTAGGAAGAGGATTCTTGCCTGCAGATTTTTTCCATTAAACGCTTTGAATTTTTATTTTATTTTCATTTTTTAATTTAGAGAGAGAGCAAGCGCACTAGCAGTGGGGGGAGAAGAGCAGAGGAAGAGAAAGCATCTCAAGCAAGGAGCATGCTCAGTCTGGAGCCTGGTGGGGCTCAATCCCAGTACTCAGGGATCACAACCTGAGTTGTTTGAGTTAGACGCTCAAGCAACTCAATCACCCAGGTACTCCTCATTCAGCAGTTTGAATATGTCATGCCACTCCCTTGTGGCTTACTAGGTTTCTGTTGAGAAATCTCCAGCCAGTCTTCAGGGTTTTCCCTTGAAAATTAAGTACTTTTTTGTCTTGCAGCTTTTAAGGTTTTTTTTCCTTAAGTCTGTATTTTGCAAATTTAATTACAATATGTCTTGGTGTTTGTCTGCTTTTGTTTTTGATGGGGGTTATCCATGCCTCTTGGATGTGAATGTCTGCTTCTTTCATCAGATTAGGGAAATTTCTTGTTATTATTTTTTATTTTGAAATAAATATTCTGCCTTCTTTACTCTCTCTTCTTCTAAGACTCCTATAATAAGAATGCTATTATATTTGATGGAGTCAGTGAATTTCCTAAGTCTATTATTGGGTTGCATAATTCTTTCTCTCTTTTGTTAAGCTTCATTATATTTCATTATTTTGCTTTCTAGGTCACGAATTCATTCCGTTGCTTCTTCTAGCCTGATGTTCATTGCATCAAGTCTATTGCTAATTTCATTGATTGCATTCTTCATCTCTGATGAATCCTTTTTTATCTCTTTTTCTCTGTGGCAAGGGTCTTGCTGGTGTCTTCTATTCTATTCTCAAGCCCAGTGAGTAACTTTATGACTATTGCTTTGAATTCTCCATAAGCCATGTTACTTATATATATTTCGCTTAGATCTCTGGCTGTGACCTTATCTTGTTCTTTCATTCATGATGAATTCTTCCATCTTGGCATTTTGTCTAAATCTCTGTCATCTTCTTTGTGTTAGAAAAGCTAGTTATGTCTCCTTCTCCTGAAGGTAAATGGCTTTATGAAGAAGAGGTCATGTAGTGCCCAGGTCCTGGTGCTTCAGGGAGCGTCTCCTTTTGTGCTGTGTGTGCTCTGCTGCTGCGCTTTGGTTACTCTGTCCTTCAAGCCAGTCATCTGCAGACACGCCCCTTACCTGCTGTGGGCAGTTTGGTCACTGGTCCGAATGTGGTAAGTTTGAATGACGTACGCTCTGGTCTGTTTGTGAAGTGAGACCTGGCACTGGTTCTACCACAACTGAGACGCTGCAAAACTCTGTGGTCGGGCGGTACGGTGCGGGCAGGGGCTTGTGCTGGGCTTATGCGAGAGGAACCTGCTGTGCTTGCACTGAAGCAAGCTTGACGAAGATGCCACTTCTGCTAGAGCACAGGGAATGTGGCTTAGTCTAAGCAAGTTAGGCAGTCAGTGTCCACCCTGAGATGCTTCCCTCAGGTAGTTCTGTGTTTATGCTGACGGGCAAGGGGAGGAAATGGTGGCAGACAGCTCCTCCGTTCCATGAGCAGCTCTCCCCATGAATGTGGCCTCTCAGGGACTCACTCTGAGAAGAGCAAATAATGTCCCCACTGTGTGCCCCAGGCATTCTTCAGATTGCTGTTTCCATGCTGTCTGCTCCTGAGTTGTTTCCCTGTCTTCTCTCCAGGAGCAGGGCAGTGCCCTCTGGCTTTATCCCAGCTCAGTCCACTGACCTTTAAAACTCCAGGCTTTAACCCTGCAGGCTGCAAGAACTCCCAAAATTCAACCCCTCTCCTTTACCAAACCAATGACTTTGGGGAAGTGCTCTTGTGTGTTATCCTAGGTGCTCCTCCCTCCCTCTCACCATTCTCTGTGACCATAGCTCCCTCCCCTCCACAGCACCAAGGAACCCTTTCTCCTTTAAACCATGTCTCTTCACTTCCTATCTTCTTCATTGGGGCCTCTTCTCTCCCTTCTGTTGTGGATTTTTTTTTTCAGTCTTCAGTCAACTTCTGGGGTATTTAGGATGAACTGATAGTTATCTAGTCATGTTCGTCGGATGAAATGAGTTTAGGGTCCTCCTACTCTGCTGCCATCTTCCTCTTCTCAGTCTACTTTATTTCTTTAACACTTCTGATGCCTAATTTTTTTTTGGTGCAGTTACTTACACTTTGTAAGATTAAAAACAGAAGCCAAGTAGCATTAAAACAAATGTTTTCTATCAGAGTCTATCTTAATCACATAATAGCAGCTTCCTATTGTTATAGTTTTTAATGTTTCAAAGACTAAGTGACATGAATATGATCTCATGATGAAGTGGAGAGACATGCCAAGGACCAAATTTTCTAAGCCCTATTTACTCTATTTCATAATGTGGATTTAATATTTTCCATAATATTAGCGATGGAACACTCATATTTCATGGCAGAAAGTTATCCTTAAGAAGCATTATATTTACTGTATTTTGTTTTGTAGAAGGAAAGGAGGGAAGATGAAAGATCAAAGTTTACAGAGCCAAGGGTGGAGGACTATGCACATTTATATGGAAAAAGTGTAAAATATATGATGTTCCAGGAACATAAATAACTCCTAATATGAGGACTGAGTGTAGCAGAAAGGCAACGGGCTTGGAAACTATATGAGCAGAATGAAGCATTTACACATATGTCATTAGTAAAATTTTAATTCGATTGAATATAATACTCTTTCTTTCCTTCTTTTTCCAGAAAATAGCAGTAAGTAACCACAGGATTAGAATGTAGTCAGCTAACATCATGAGGAAACCAGTATGATCTGTTTAAAAATCATGACGTTTTCTCTATCCACAACTAGAATTTACATCAGCTTTCTGAGTATTGCCAGATTACTTACCTTTGTTACCTAACATGAAGGGAGGTATTTTTATATCAGAAATTTGAACAGGGACTGTGGAGTCAGATAAGATCGGGACCCTAACTTGCTGTCAGCTTTTGGGTAAGTCACATAACTTCTTTATGTCTCATTTAACTCATTAGTTAATGTCAATAAAAATAGCACTTGCACAGCATAGTGGTGAGGATGTAATGGAATAATATTCATAAAATATTAAGGCCACCTCTTCTTGCCATAGAATTTCATACTTTTTAAATACAATTTTCATATATATTATAATCATTTATTTACCTGTCCTTTTCATCTGGACTCAGAGTTCTTTGAAGAAATAAACTCTCTTTTGTTCCTGTTAGTGCCCATGGCAATGACAGACAGACAGTGGGTATTCAATATATGTCCATGGAGGTGGTGTGGTTATCTGGCAGAAATGTCCAAATATTCCCCCAAATCAACTTTCTGCAGTCATATTTCCCCATATTTGTCCCATACAACGTTTATATACCTTACTTTGAAAAAAATTTTTTGGTAAGAGATAAAATGGATAGGAAGGTTCTAGAAAGGAGTATCAAAGTGTGATGGATAGGGTTCTGTAACAGCACCATCTCTACGGCTTAGCTGCACCCTCAGTCATACCAAAAACCTCACGTTTCTCTGTATGTGTGCGCTCTTGTCCATTCTGATGGGTGGATAGGAACTACCATGCCTCACACTTACTCCCACCCAGTCTCTATCCTCCCTTGGACTACATGCTTACCCTCTGACCTCGAGCTTCCTGTGGTTTTAATCAGTGGAGGCACCAGCAGCAGATCATAGGCAAGGGAAAATAGATGTTGAGATATTTATTCACCTGTCTTCTTTCCTCCTGGGTTTTACGGTTAAGCAGTGATCCTCCACCAAAGGCCACAGCTCCTACCAAGTGGATTCCCTCTATCCAGCTGCCTTTATGAGTTCCTTTAACTCCTTCCTTCCATGCCCCTTTATACAAACGGGTGGTAAAAATCCCTTATCTCCTATTCTAGGTAACTCAATGGTACAGCAATATCCTCTGATGCTGTTCTAAATATATAGACAGCTTGTTTATTAAACTCCTTTCAAATTACCCAGTTTAACTGTACACCCACTGTTTAACCTTAGACAACCAAACCCATTTAAGCCTTGTTGCCTTCATATGTAAAAAGTGGTTAATTATCATACAGTGTGGTAAATATTTGTGGATCAAAACAATTATTTATGTAAAGTATCTATTACGGGAATTTAATTTGGAGTAAATGAGTTAAGACATATAAAGCACTTAAAACATGGACATATTGTATAAGCTCAGTAAATGTTACAATACAATGTATTGCTATGACCACTCTTACAAGTATTATGTCCTTCTCTGGTATTATATAGTTTTATTGATCTCTTATTTCAATGTGTCATAAATCACATCTTCAAAGTGTACCTAATCTCAATAATTTGCAACTTCCATAAAGGAAATCTCTATGCTTTATTCATTTTTTTTTAATCAGTATTGGTTATTATAGGGTAGGGCACACACCACACTCATGAAACTTGTGAAAAGTCTGAATGAATTCATTATCCCCAATTCCTGTGTCAAGAAAGATCAACATGTACAATTACTCGACTTAATACAGTATCAAAAATTTCAGTTCCTTTAGTCTGTTTTATTTTTATAGAAATGATACATTTTTTGAGAATATGACTATAGTTACAGTCAAATATCTGGAGCCTTACTGAGAAATGAAATGATTAGGGTGATTATGTCCCTAACAGGCTTATCCAACATCTGCCAACTTGCACCTTGGCTATGGGGTATGTAAAACCTCACCTAACTTTCACTATGAGGTGGGGAAGACATCTTTTGAGTTTAAACATTTATAGATTTTTTTCTCACATTTGTTGTTTGTGAAACTGTATTTGGAACTGATTATTTTAATATTTATAGCCTGTCACAATTTAGCAATATAAGAAATCTTCAAAACTTATTCTAAATTTCAAATAGAATCAAACTATAGAAGTACAATACATTTATCAAGGTGTCTACAGGAAAATATATAAAGGAAGATTTCCCATATTCTTAAAAATGTAAGGATTCTTGATTTTTCTAAAATCACTTTTCAATCATCAGATTATATATTTTTTTGGAACTACAACTTATCTGAATCAGCCCATACTGGTATGAGCCTCAAAAGTTGTTCTTAACTGTGACTAATGCAACTAAATTCAGTGTTTCTGTGAGGAAACAATGAAAATAATAAGTGAAAACAGCCAGTATAATTTCTATCATATGTAAGGCATTTAATAAATATTAATTGATTAATCTTACCTCCTTGCCTTTGTTTCCTATTTTAGTATAAATTTTAAATAAGCATAAGCTAAGTTAATGGCAAAAAACAGAAAAATAAACACATGTAAAACAGACACAAGTTTCCAGACCATTAAAGACTTTCTGGATTAAAAATGATTTATTAGAATCCATAGTATCTTTTGCTTTTGTTCATAAAAGTGATGCCATCCAGCTTCTTAGGAGAGGTACCAGGTCAGAAAGCAGAAGAACTTGTTTCTATGTCTAGATGACTCATTATGTACCTACAGTAACCGTGGCTGAACCTGTAGACTTCAGCTTCCTCACTTATACAACACAGACTTGAAATTTATAATCTTGTAACATTTTATGAATCTGTTCAATTTGAAGGGCTGCCTTGACCTAAAAACTTACTTATTTTTTTCCCATTAAATGAACTTTTTTTTTTTTCTTCTGAAACATGACCAAATACATCTATGGTCATGTTGTATAAGAAATTGACCAGATCACAGAAACCTCGATTTTTGGTAATTGTCCTGTCATCAACTTCCTTCGTGGCCTTAGGACTTTCATTTGGTTTCTGTGAACTTAAATTTTCTTATGTGTAACAGAGAAGTGCATAAAACCCAAGAGTTTTGATCCCTATCACCTACTCTTTTTTTCTCACTAAAACAAACATTATGATTTTATAACATGTGATTTTCTTAGTTTAAAGTAGATAATCCTTATTAAAAAATGAGACATTTTCTTTTAATTTGCTTCAACAATTTTCACTGTTCAAAATACATATTTTAAAATTTGAAAATGTTGTCCATCACATCAATGATATAAATTCTGTAGGTCGTGACACTTAGTGACCTCAACTCTGCCTTTTGAAACTCATTTCACTTTTGACTCAGAAACACAGGGTAACATGAAGCCTGACTATCTACAAACATTTCTACCAGATTCAATCGCTCCCAAAGGCCATTTCTGAGTAAAGAGTGTATTTTTTCTCTTCAGTCCTCTTGCCACATGCTGACCCAAATAACAATGATCATCTACAAGGACAACGTGAAGGGATTTGAAATACATGCATAGATTCAATTTTGACATTTACTAAAAAGCTTTCAATGGAGTTTGAGTTAAATTATTTTCACCTCTCAGATGACCAAAGTAAACTAAGATATCATTTGTTACATAGTAGAGAAGATAAAGGACATTTCCCTCCTAGCAAGGGAAACTTAACAGATAAAATGCCCATTAAAATTTCTATGGAGTTATAAAAATGAAATATATTTGCTCCATTTAAGCAATAATAGAGCTGCTGAACTAATGTATTCTTAATTATCACATATGGCTGGGAAGAGAATTTTCTATTATTTCTGAATAACCTTCACTTTTTAATGTTCTTTTTATAATTCTTAATATATATAATTGTCTTCTTCATAAGACCTATGTTTCACCTGGCTGATCAATAAACAAGTATGATGTATGGGGGATAACTGGAGAGTTATAGGTGCTAGTGGAAAGTGGGCACGACTTTAGTTAACGATGTGGTCAAAAGTTCAAAGATAAAAAAATGCTATTGATCTCTAGATCACAGAAAATTGCAAAGAACCCAAAGTGTTAGGCAAATCCAGAAGCCAGGGGATGGAAAAGAGAAAGGAGGTTGGAAAACATGACACAAAAGGGAGCTTTACTGTGTTCCTAAACTGAAATGGTTTTCCTGGATCTTTAATTACCAATTTCTACTACCTGTTTGGTTTCATGTATATGGGACAGCGTTTGGGCCTTCTAGCTCTTGGGAAAGACAGGTAAATGTTTCACAATTAATGATATTTGTAAAGGAAAGAAACTATGACGGTGTTTATAGGCTATGGGTTGAGTCAGCAATTCCAAACGCTTCCATATTAAATGTGGAAGTCAGCCAGAACAGAGCTTTAAATATCTTTTTCAAAAAGAATGACACAGAATAAAATAATAAATTAAAATGGGCTCTTTCCTAGCATGACTGTTTATGATGTTTGTAAAAGAAATTTATGAGACAGACTCTCTCCCCAGTAAAATTTACTGATTGGTTTATTCTTTGACAAAAGATGTGAACAGAACAATTTTGCAATTGCCTGAAAATAATGCTGGATTTATGGTCTGGTCAGAATATAAGAAAAATTTAATGATCCAGAACAGATGGAAGTGATGTAGTCAGCAAAACCTCCTTCCTGAGTATAAATGGACAAGCTAAAGCTAACTCGCTACAGAGGCATTTTGGTAGATGGAAGAAGGGGAACTAACAGAGAAGGGATGTGCATCTGTCTTCAAAGTCAGTCTCTATAAGCTCAAAAAGAAACTTCAAATAAGAATTAAGTTGCAAGTAGGGAGCTGGGGTTAGAGACTATCAATCTATAAAACAGCCTATTATGGGGTGAATTGTGTCCCCCTCCTCTGGAATTCTAACCCCCAGTGTCTTAGACTGTGACCTTATGTGGAAATAGGGTGATTGCAGATGTGACTAGTTACATACACTAAGATGTATGTCATTAAAGTGAACCCTAACAAAAAACATCCTTATGAAAAGATGTCCTTATGAAAAAATGCACTCATGGCATCTGTATAAAAATTGTAAAGAGATGTACACAGAGACAAACGCAAAGGAAAAAATGCCATCTGAAGATCAAGGCGGAGAATGAGTGATGCTTGTAGGCCAAAGAAGCGAGCAAACCACTAGAAGTTAGGCAAAAGGCACAGCCCTCAGAAGGAATGAACCCTACCAACACTTGGATCTTAGGTGTGTAGCCTTCAGAATTGTGAAGAAATAAACTTCTGTTCTTCTCTGTTAAAGAAGCCCTAGCAAATTAATACCTGCCCAGAATCTCCACTTCTGAGTAACTGCAAAAGAAAGCTACCAATAAAAATATCTAAAATATCCTAATCTTCCTTTCAATTTTAAGGTCAACTAGACAAGTCTCTTCAAGAAGCATCAACTTGTTAAAAACTATTTTATTCCACTGCATTCTGAAGGTACTGATTTATAGTCTATACTGAATTCTAAAGCTCTTAATTTTAAATATAATTGTATGGTAGTTGGTTCTCTAGTATCTGGTGTCCCTGAATAAATGTTATTCTTCTTGAAAATACGTTTTCTCCTTCTGGTAACTAGGGAAGAGACAAATAGGTAAATGTGCTTAATTTTTAAAAATCAAAGTAGCCTAATGTGGTAGGCTTCAGAGCCAAACATTTTGGAATCTAAGATCTGGCTCTCACATTCAATATATACCTCCTTTGACTTAAGATGATTACAAAGACTAGGTATTATATGCAAAGTATTTCCTACACTGCTGATATAAAGAATACAGTCAATGATCAGCAGCTAGTAAATGGCAAATACCAAAGTAAAGGGAAGGGGTTATATATGGAATGTACAGTCACAGAGGAGTATCAAATCTTGAATATTATGACCATGCAAAGATTATTCACTATCTTGAGCTCTGGTTTCATCTAGATAAGTAGGAGGATAATGGATAACATCATTATTAAATGAATGAGCCCTGTATCTGTTAAGCTATATGAACTCAACAAATTATATAAAGTCATCAAGTGTTAGGTTGTTCTAATTTGATATATAGAATAATTCAAAAAATTACAGAGATTTACATGAGCTCCATACTATGCGCTTTTAATAGATGGTTTTATAAGCATCCCTCTCTCACTGATTTGTTGAATGGTGCCCTTTCAGGAAGCCTTAGCTTCTATCTTAGTTTTGAAGATACAAAGAGAAAATTCTTTAGACACTCAAAGACACTTGCCTTGGTTATGATGCAAGCCCAACTTAAACTCCAACTGACAAAACTGATGAATCAAGATGGATCCTAGTCTTCCAATCTCTCTCTCTCTCTCTCTCTCTGTGTGTGTGTGTCTCTCTCACTCACTCTCACTCTCTCATTTCATAAGACTCATTTTCTGAAACCAAAAGATTTTCCTTGAGTTAAGTATTATATACCAGGATATTCCATGGTAATCTCTACTTTTATATCAAAAAGTAAACCAGAGGTCAGGGATTTCAGTGCCCTAAGGAACCCCTTTCTTTTATCACTCTTTCCACCCTGCATGACTGTTTTGCTCTTTCCTGTTATGACTCAATTATTTGCTCCTTTGTTTCATACTGCACAATTTATGGCCACCCACAGACACTAGCTTCCATATTAAATATCAAGTCACATGAAAGGAGAAAAAAGTCTCTCCCAGTTCCAACAGCCAAATTAGTGATGAAAGAATTCTAACTGTGCCAGCTTGGATTATGCTCCTAATTCTAGTCCAATTCACCAAGAATGCAGAGCTGGAATTCTGGAAGTCTGGCTAAACTATATGAATGGAGTGTGGCAGGGGTAAGGACTTACTAAAACAAGATCCTGTAAGGGAATCAAAAAGTTATCAGATATTCCTAATCCTTTTCTATGTCAGGGATCCTGTCCTAAATCACTTAAAAAATGGAAAAACAGTTCCTATAGCAACTCCTCCTCATCATGAGTCTAATGATTGATTTATCTTACTTTCTGGTCATTCTGTAACTTCCTTGTTTGTGCAGATCCCTGAAAACTTTGACTGATGCCCACTTGGGTTGTAGATGTCCAAAGGACACTTGAATTGACTGTTGGTATTCATTTTCCTCCTAAAATCAGTTTCTGAGTTCTGATGTCTCCAAGCTCCTAATTTTAACTATGGCTTATCAAGATATATCTTGGACCATCATATTCAACTTGTATCATATTTGTTTTCCTTTCACTATTAACTTTCTCTAATGTCTTATGTTCTCAACCACAGCATATCTCATACGACAGTCTGACCTTAGAAAGATAGTAGAGACTCTTTCACATTTTGACAGCACTTTTCTCCAGGTAGCCTTTAGGAAAACTTTTTCCTTCCTTGGCACAATCTGTTGACATGCTAGAAGAGACATGATTCTCCTCTCTCCTGGAACACCAGTATGCTGGAACGGCCATCTTGCCTGATGAATCTTATTGCGGAGACCGAATCACATGCTGATTGGACAGCATGGCCATTAACTTCCCTTCTCAGCCTCCATGCCAGAAGGAAAAATAAACAGGGCTTTACTGGGGCAGTAAATATTCCATCCAACCTTGGACTAAAAGTAGTTATATCTGTGAAAGATTTACATTTATAGGTAACATAAATTAACTGTCCCAAGAAAATGAAAAATGTAGATGTCCATGTAATTTATTAGCAGACCACTTTGCATAGTTTCAAAGTAATTGAAGTGATTAGCAGGAGAGCCCTAGTGATGACAGGAAATTTAGATTCACAGTGAGGATTACTGCTTCCTACATAAATGAATGAAAGCATAAATAATATAGCCTCAGGAGGAAACTCTTCTTTTTTTGGTATCAAATATTTGGCCATCATAGGACAGGGTAGCAGAAGGTTTGGGAGGATGTTAGTCTCTCATACTGAATCAGTTTGAAGTTATGGAGGGAAGATGCAAGTGCTCTGATTTCTTGTGATAAAAATGTATTGCATGAGTTAAGTGAACGTATGCTTCCAAAAGGATAATCATCTCCAGGAAACTCCAGCCTTAGTGAAATTAGCATGATTTAGGAAGAAATGAACAAATTAAAGAAATGGCCCAAGAAGCATATGGCAATTTAATTATATAATAAATGTTACCCTAACAATAGAATTTTAGCATTGAAATGGAGCTAATATATCCCTCCAGATGCTCTTTGACTGCAAGAGCAGGGTAGATAAGAAGAGAAGTGAACCTCATATTTTGAAATCACAGAGTTAAAACATGACCTAGTCATAACTAAAACCTAAGTGTCATCATTCTTATTAGGATATTTATGAATTCTCACCATTCTCTTTAAGAAAAATCATTTAAAATGCCTAGCACACTTCCTAACACATAAGTGGTACTCAATAAATATTTGTAGAATGGATTTACGAATGACTGAATATTTATTATCATCAATAGAAAAGTCAAAGTTTAAACCTAATCAGTTTATAATTCAATAGCTGAAGAGAAACCAATATATTTAGAGTTCTTACTTTAAGCCAATTATTCCACACATAATGTCATTTTTGACATAAGGGTTTCCCTGGAAACTACTCTATTACTGCCATTTGAATTAACATTCATTATAAGTAGGGAATGTGTAGCTTTGAATACTTGGGTCTTTCTCCATCTAAATGGTGGCTCTGACACATGATCAACCTTGGGAATCTGACCTTTCAGTTTACTTAGCTGAATCCCATTACTGATTTTGCATGTTTTCATCTTCTGAGCAGTGACGATAGGTTGAAAAGAAAAGATTTTCCTCTTAACAAATATATCAAGTGAAGAAGATGATCTCTACATTTTCCTGAAATATATTTCTTATTCTTTGAACTACCAAAGATACCGCTATGAATCCACCACTCTGTACCTGTAAGAATATTTTATTATTAAATCATATTGGTATAAATTTCCATAAAAAAGGCACAAGATTTATGCATATGTGTGTTTGTGTTTGCATGAATAGTAGAGAAAATAGAAGCTCACGATTAAATATTTCTAAACTCCATTTTTAGAAAAGTTCCCTTTCTGCACAAAATAACCTATCATCAAATACCATCAATTTCAAACAATTACAACTAAAATATCAAAATAGATGTTGATTATCCAGATAATTAGTTAACAATAGTAATCCTACTTCCTCAAAATAAATGACTGATTTTAAAAGAGAAACCAGGGACAAGAAGAGTATATGACAAGTGTGGCAGAGAATCCCAATCCATCTCAACATTTGCTCACCACCTTTCTGGTGAAATATGCCCTGTTTTTATAAAAGACAGAGTTGCCCAAAATAAAGCTGTCCTTTCATGGACTCATTTTCAGCTAGATGTTACTATATAGGTAACTTCCAATGAGGAAGATTCAAGAAAAAATGCTCAGTAGCACATTTTTTGTAACTCACTTAAAAGACAGCTCACCATGGCCCCTTATCATTTTTCTCTTTTTCCTGGATGGGACTGTGAACATGATGACTAGATCTGCATCTGCCATCTTCAACCACATGTCCATGTTGGAAACAGAATCCAGGCAGGTGGAAACACAAGTTTGAGAAATCCTGGCTCCGTGAAGAAATTCAGGGAGCAGATTCTGCCTTCTGCCAATGGGCTACCTGCTTCATTACTATAATTTGAGAATAGCTTAAATTATTAAATTTATGATAACTTTAATGTCATGACACTCTTGCTAATAAATAAATTAAATCCTTAATTATAAAGGCAATTTGTATCCAGGAGTATTTTGTGTCTGAACTACATTTAATATTGGGAAAATATAAATATTCATAAATAGGAGAAAGTGTACCTAAATAGAATTCATTCAGATAGACCTAAGAATTTCTCATTTTCTTTGGCACCTCACTTATTTTACCTTGACGCCTCAGAGAATCCTCTAGGATAATATGTGTATAGGGAATAATGGCAAAGTATATCTTATTCATTTTAAATGACATTAGCTACAGCATCTAGTTCTGTATTCCAATAAACAAATTTAGAAACAAATAAAAAGATTTATCTACTACCTCCAAATCAGCCCTTACTATCTTACTGTACTCATTTTAGAAATGAATGATACAAATTAGAAGAAAATATTTTTTAAAGAAAAGAAAAAATAATACCTGTCTCAAGAGCTTATGACTATAATGCCTGTGTTCAATATACATAACTTTTTAAAGTCAGGAGGTATTTGTACCATACCAGCAAGGAGGGGAAAGAGACAAGAGAGGTAGATATAGACATAGAGGCAGAGACAAGGACAGAGACACAGACAGAGAGAGAATGAGAAATAAAATGTCCCTTTTTTCTCCTTCAATTTACTGATACAAAATAGTAGACTTAAATTTAATCAAAACTCTATTGATGGAATTTCTGTCTCATCCTTGCTCAACCTTAAGGAAGAGAAAGGAGAATGGAAAAACTAAAAGGTTTAAAGTAATTCTATCTGTGCAAAGTTTGGAAACATTTGTTGAACGGAGACATGAATTAATAAATAAATGAATGATTAGATAATTTATGTCAACAAGTTGCACTACTGGTGTTTAAAATTGCATGCTCATGTATATATGGTCTTTCTTGAAGTTTAATATATATACACATACATTTAAATTTACATATGGTAAAAATCAGTTTTTAAATATAATTGTGTGGATTTTAACATATGTATCAATTTGTGTATCCATCATTGCAAACAGGATAAAGAATAATTCCATAACCCAAGAATTTCTCCTGTGCTGCTCCATGGTAGACAAATATGCCCACAACTCCTAAACCCAATCAATCAGGTAGCGATTCTCCATCCCTGAAATGTTGTCTTTTCGAGAATATAATAGATTTTGTAGAATCAGGTATCATGTCACATTTCCAAATACTGTGTTTCACTTAACATAATGCATTTGAAAATAATTGATGTGTTTGTTTCCTTTTTTTAGGGCTGAATCTAATTTCATCACAGCACAATTTGTTTATTTATTCAAGTGCTGAAGAGCATTTAGGTTGTTTCCACATTTGAGTGGTTATGGGTAATGTGCTATAACTATCCATGTACAGACTTTTGTCCGCATATAAACTCATGGCTAGAGGGTAAATACCTAGAAGTGGGGCTGTGGGATGCAAGGGTGAGTGTAAGCTTATTTAATGAGAAACCACCATGCTGTCTTCCAAAGTGCCTGCCACATTTTGTATTCTTACCATCAATGGATGAGAATTCCAAATGTTCCATATCCTTAGAATCACTTGTTTATATTTAAAAATTTTTTAATTTTAAATTGTTATATTTTTAAATTTTATTTTAACCATTCAAATAGACGTGCATTTGTATATCACTCTAGATTTAATTTGTATATCCTTAATGACTAACTGATACCAAGCATCTTTTCATTTGTATAGTTGCTATTAACATATCTTCTTCAGTGAAATACTTGTTCACATACATTGCCTATTTGAATTGGTTTGTTTTCTCATTATAGAGTTTGGAGAGTTCTTTCTGCAGCATAGATAAAGGTTTTTGTTAGGTATAGTATTCAAAACTCTTTTTGAAGTCTCTGGCTTATCTTTTCATATTTGTAACAGTGTCTTTCGCAGAAAGTTTTAAAATTTTATTAAGTTCAATTTATTATTTTTATATTAAGCATTATTTTATTATCATAAATAAGAATAATTTGCCTAACTCAAGGTCACAAAGATTTTGTTTTCTTTTCAAAGTTTCTTTTCATTGATTTATGTTTTACATTTAGGTCTGTCTACTTACAGTTAATTTTTATATATATCAAAGTTCTTCTTTTTTTTACATATCAACATTCAATTATTCTACCAATATTTGCAGAAAGTACTATGCTTTTTCTATTGAATTGCATTTGCAATGTTTTCAAAGCTCAAGTGACCGTATCTGTTTCTCTCTCAGCGCAATTTGTTCCATTGTTCTATGCATTTATCCTTTCACCCATACCACATGCCCTTCCTTTATTAGGGAAACTTTTTTCCAACTCTTAAAATCAATAAAAGTGTCTTTTAACTTTGTTGTTGTTTCTCAATATTGCTTTGGCTCTATAATACACCTCTCTTTCCGAATAATTTTTAGAATCAGGTTGTTTATATTTACCAAACACCTTGTGAGTTTTGATGAAGATTTCATTAAATCTAAAGATCAGTTTGGGAAGAATTGGCATCTTAACTATATTGAGTCTTCACATCCAAAAGCAGTTTTTGAACTAGGCAATAAAATTAAAAACTGGTTCAAAACCTTACAACCAGAGGGATCCCTGCCTTATATTGTAGTTGCCTTGTATATTATATCTACATACTGTGGGGGGGAAAACGCATTAGATAACGTAATAATTTTGTCTTCAAAAGTCATAGATATTTTTAAAATAGTAAGAGGCAAAATGCAGTCTCTCATATTTTCCCAGATACTTGGCATTTTTGGTGTTGTTAATTCATTCCTAAGGTTCCAGATTTCCCCTTTTTATAATGTCTATTCCATCTAAATTAGCTCCTTTTGTTATCTTTTTTAATGTATGTCTACAGATGACAAATTGTCTTACATTTCTTTCATCTGAGAATATATTTCACTTTCATTCCTGAAAGATAGTTTTGCTGAATAGAAATTTCTGGGTTGACATTTGTTTTTCCTCTCAGCACCTTGAGAAATGCAATTCGACCCTCTACGTGAATCATTTCCTTCTATGTTCAATGTGTTGTTTTCCTCTGCCTGCTTTTAATAGTTTTTATTTAACGTTGGCTTTCACGAGTTTGATTATAATGTCTTTGGGCATGGGGTACTTCAAGTTTATCTTGTGCAGACTTTGCTGAGTTTCCTAGGACTATAAATTAATTGGCTTCACCAAATTTTGGAATTTTACAGCCATCATTAATTCAAATATTTTGCCATATATCTACCTGTCTTCTTCCTATTGAGTTTGCAATGACACAAATGCAAAACCCTGTGATACTATTGTACAGATCCTTGAAATTCTGTTCATTTTGTTTAATCTTTTTTTTTCCCTCTGCTGTTTATCTATGTTTTTTACTGATGTTTCTTTAATACTACTGACCCTTTCTATTCCATCTCCACTCTATTTTTGTGTCATTTTGATGGTGTTTTTAAAAATTTTTTATAGTTTATTTATTTTTGAGACAGAGAGACACAGACCATGAGTGGGGGAGGGGCAGAGAGAGAGGGAGACACAGAATATGAAGCAGACTCCAGGCTGTGAGCTGTCAGCACAGAGCCCGACGCGGGGCTCGAACCCATGAACCATGAGATCATGACCTGAGCCAAAGTCAGATGCTTACCCGACTGAGCCACCCAGGTGCCCCAATGGTGGGGTCTTTTTTTTTTTTTTTAAGTTTTTAATGTTTATTTATTTTTGAGAGACAGGGAGAGAATGGGATAGAGGTAGAGAGAGGGAGGGAGCCACAGAATCTGAAGCAGACTGCAGGCTCTGAGCTTTCAGCACAGAGCCTGACATGGGGCTTGAATTCCTTAACTGTGAGATCATGCCCTGATGCTGTATTCAGATGATTAGCCTACTGAGCCACCAAAGCGCCCCTTGATGGTGTTTTTTAAATTTATATTATTGCATTTTCCGTCAATGTCCCAGGATCTCATACTCAGATAAAGGTAAGTATATGAATTCTAAATGCAAGAGCTGAGCCCAAGGAAGGAGAGGGCTTTCAATTGATGCTTTTATTTCCATTGCAGATTCAACACTTTGACAAAGGTGTGAAGATCAGTCCAATTGAAAATATCAATATTGAAAGGAGAATAGGCGGCCCAGATGCATGGCTACAGGCTTGTATTGATGTGGAAGAACCATTATCTTTGTGGTTCATATTGTTATGAAAGTTGGGCCAAGTTTTGATAGATGATTAGTTATCCTTAGGATGGAGAGGATATGGCTCTTTACTGTACACATGTCACTGGTGTGATAATAGACAGGGAGAAATTAATGGTGAATTTTAGATTTCCAGTTTGTAAACTAGCATATATTCAAATACATAAGAAAGAGTCAGCAATCAAAAAACCCAAAGGGTAAGAAAAAGAAAAAGGAGAAGACTGTGATTTTATTTATGGATATTTTGAGGTATTTGTGAGCCATAAAAATTGGTGATGCCCAATAGGCAGCTGGAATTCTAGGATGAGATCTACTATGGAATCTGGGAGTCAGCTCTAGAATCAAGAGTTTATAGAAAGTCCCATTCTAGAAAGATGAGTTCCAGAAACAGCCAAAAGGGTAGGAAATTGTTAACTCCAAAAAGGGTGACCACACAATCCCTCACTAACCTGCCTGCTTTGAGATGCCAGTTAAATGACCCTGGGGATGCTTTATTTGTAAGTGCTGGGAGAAGCAGAGAGAGTTGGAAACAGTGAGTCTCGTTGCAGTGTTATTGATTATAATGACTTAAGCTAATTTTGCTCATACTGCATGGAACATAGATCTCTCCCAAAAAGCAGAAGCACTCTAAACAATGTGGTATTATTTCTGGTGAACTATTGTCAATTCAGTTTGTATTATTTACAACTAAAGGAGCAAAGAGAATGATTTTCACAATTTTTTCTTTTTGAAAAAAAATTGTCCAAATAATTTGAGGAGTTTTTCTAAAAAAATTAAAATGAGAAAAAGAACACTTGCCTTTAAACTTTCATCTGATCTACTTTTAACAACTTTAATGACAGTTTCTATCATTTCTGCAAAAAACTCTGATTTTGATCTCTTATCTGAGAAATGAGATACATCATTAAACTTTGAACAATGAAAGCACATTGCATTAATTCACCCAAAAATAATGCAGCTCTCCAATTATTTATTTTTAAATTCAATATAACAAGTAAACCAACTCCCATTTAAATATAAGATGGATTTTAAGCAAAGTAAGTTTTTATCACCAAATCAGGGTTATGCTTCTCCATCTTGAAAATGAAGACTGGATGGAAACTAGAAAATTGTCTACGAAACAGTCTATTCTTGACAAGCATCTAATAAAAACATGTATAGGAAGTCTTTTTTTAATACTTGAACTCAATCTCATATATGAATTTCAAGTCAATTATTGGTGCCAGAGGATTTTGTTAACAAAATAGTTTAGTAGAAAGCAATATGACAATTTTCACTACAGCCTGGGGGAATGAGGAGTAATTTAAGACACAAAATGGTCTCATAATCTCCGTGATTTTGGACTCTTGGATGGAAACATCGAAAACTAAGGATAACTTTACAAGTGATTCTTTTAGTCAGAAAAAAAAATTGACTACAGTACTTCACTTTTTCTTAGGGTTTTTTCTCTTTAGAGAAAATTCAAAGTTACTATATATTTATGTTTACCAATAATATGTAGATATCTTTTACGTTGGGATTATGTCTATCTACTTTGGATACTTATGAAGAAATCAACAGGATGTTACAGAATTATAAAGACACACCCAAAAATATACTCACTCCCTCCTATATGTAGGGAGACTACAGGGAGAAATCAGTGTTTAGAATTCAAGAGACTTGGATGTGAATGACAAAGTGGAAACGTGTATTAATGTCAGTACTCTGCTGTATAATGCATGTGAGAACTTAAAATGTATGCAGGATGTATCCCAATTGGTTGAATCCAATGAAAGGCATGTTTCTGACATCCAAGCTGGCTTAGAGACATATCACAGATTTACACTGTAACCAGGTCATGGTAGGGGTAGAGATCAGTGGAATAAGAAGGTTATTGCATGTTTTCATCTGATGCAAGACTAGATCAATGGAACAGGTGGCCACTCTGTCTTCCCTTAGTTCCCTCTATCCTTCCTCCCAGCAAAATGAAAATTATGGGTTAAACTGGGTGCTAACTCATAAATGGCTACACCAATGACTGACATGTTAAAAATGTCATTCTAGATGTTAGCCTGAAAGAGATTTATAAGGTGAAATGGGAAAAAGAAATCGGTTTGTGGAAGCATGACACTCATTTCTTTATTACTGAGGGTACTCCACTCTGCTCACATGTACTGGAAAATACTGGTTAATAATTCATTTGTTCCTTGAGAATCTCGGGATGAATTTGCACTAACTCAACTGTGAAAGAGATCAGAGCTAGAATATTACATTATGCAGAAAAAAAGAAAAATAATTAAAATCTATGGGACTTTAGAGGANATATATCCTTGTCTTCATGCCTGACACTTTTTCAGTTATTTATTAGTTTTTGACCTGATACAAGGTAGAGAATAAAAAATGAGGTATCTTACTGCTTTGAGTGAGCTGATTTTTAAAGCTGCCTGAAGTATTTCATGACCCATGGCTTATGCTATACCTCTACCTATATTTCTCATCAATTCTGGTACAACCAATTAGATGTGAAAAGTTACTGCAATATAATGATAATTAAGGAGATGCAAGTGGATAGGTTACTAAACATTGTGTTTCATAATGTCAAAGTGACTACAGGAAGAAGAAAGAAAGATAATGTCAGGGAAGGAGAGGACATCAGAAATGTTACATTATCTCATGATTATATTCCACTCTATTCTACTTTGCAGTACTTCTGCCAAGGGACAAATTTTAAAGTACTTCCAAATTACCCAGGAACATATTTACCTCCTCCTCCTCAGAAAGTCAGGCCTGAATCATACATGATTGTGAGACATTTGAAACATATGGGTATCTTGGCTATGAGAAAAGGTCCTGTCTGGCCTAATGCTTGAGGTTAGTAGGCTATGTCTAATAGTATTTTGACACATAGTAATGGAAATGAAGATTGGGAATCCGAGCCCTATCTATTAGCAACAGGTCTAGGATCAACTTTTGCTTATCTAAATGTTTCAAGAGAGAAAGTAAGCTGAAGAGACATTTCTGCTACATAAAATATGGAAATATTTATCTTAAGAATAATTTTCAATTATATTATATATATGTTGTATATATTATATAACATATATATTACATAAATATATATTATAAAAAAGCAAAGAGTATGTTAGAATTTGTGTTCTAAATATCTATATATACTATAAAAATTATTTTATGACCATTTCATAAAAGGTATGTTCACTCAGTGTGTATGAGTTAAAGAAACATATAAATATGGAATTAAATAAATTGTGGAATTAAATAAATAATGTAGTATAAGTTAAAGTATAAATATGGAATTAAGTAAATTGTATGGTCAAATAGTCTGAAACCAATCAAATTCTGCATTTAAAGTATGTTTAATATCAAAGCAAAAAACCATAAAAATATCAGAACACACATTTATATGTAAATAGAACCCTAATACATAGTATATTAACTCACTCTTATACAAACACACATTCATCATATATGTACATGAACATGTACAGAGTCAAATGGAAGTAAGGAATTTTTACAATTCAACAGTTCATTTCTTCTGAACAGTGAGATAATGGTTACTAATGTTTCTTTTACATGAAACTGTATATGTGCTTACTTCCTTTAAATCAGCATGTACTACTTTTGTACTTTTTTAATACACACATTTAAATATTATAGGCAGCATCATAAGAGATGATAGCCAAAAGAAACCTTTAAAATACATATAAAGCTTAATTCTCAGAAGAAAATGAAGTGTCTATGGAATTATATTCCCACAGTGAGATTTTGTTTTCACTAGGCTCCATGCTGAATGTGGCACTTGAACTCAAGACCCTAAGGCAAACTCAGATGCTCTACCAGTTAAGCCATCCTGGAGGCCCACACAGTGAAGTTTCTTTTTTTTTTTCTTAACTTTTTGTTTTGTTTTGTTTTTGCTTTTTTTGTTGTTGTTGTTTTACATTTACTTGTTATTGAGAGACAGAAAAGGACAGCAAGAACGGGGTAGGGGCAGAGAGAGGAGGAGACACAGCATTTGAAACAGGCTCCAAGCTCGGAGCTGTCAGCACAGAGCCCTATGCGGGGCCCAAACCCACGAACCGTGATATCATGACCTGAGCCAAAGTCGGTGCTCAGCCGACTGAGCCACCCAGGCGCCCCAACACAGTGAGGTTTCTTAAGGTAAGGATGGTCTCATTTTTCTTTTATGGTCCATCACACAAGCCTGACAAGTATGTGATGGCCAAACAAAGATTTATGAATTTTCAGAACACAGAGCTGTTTCAATAGTCTTTGCTTAATGGGACAGAACGATATATAATGCATTTTATCAAAAGTTAAATTAAAATATCTTCTTTTGTTGAAAAGAATATTAAAATCTAGGCAGATTCACTCACTTTTATAGAAACATAATGGGAAAGATGGAGTAGTAGATTATTCCAAATTCAACTCCAATGTTATACCATTTCCCTAAAACGCTTAATAAATAAGCATTTTCTGAGAATCTGCTACGTGCAGTCCTATATTTGACAGTATTTACAACAAGAAAGTTCTTGTTTCTCTGAGATTCAATACTTTTGGAAAGCATAAAGAAGGGACCCTGGGAACAACACTGGGAAAGAGTCAACCTGCCTATCTCCCAAGCCTTTTCAGATTCTCCTGTAGTAAAACTGCCAAAGTTTCTGGAACAGCATCAATGTTATTCCCCTTTTTCTTTATAATCCCTGTTTCTTATAACCAAGCTGTTACATTTTGAGAAAAGGATTTGTTCTACCTGGTTTCCATTCTTGAGATTGTAAACCATGTACTTTCATTCTATAGTTCCCCTGATGAAACTCAGAGATAACAAAATGGAATTCCCCATTCAAGAAGCACTCAGTGTGAGGACAAAGCAAATGGCTAAGTGCATCTGAGTTTATCTGAACTCAAACTTCACGGAGGCAGATGCTAATACCTCTTTGCCAAAGACAAAACCAACAAAACCACAAGCCATATTAACTGCAAAGTGCTTTTCTCAAAGGTCATGTAAAAACCAGA
Organism: Crocuta crocuta; assembly: GCF_008692635.1. Taxonomy (NCBI): domain Eukaryota; kingdom Metazoa; phylum Chordata; class Mammalia; order Carnivora; family Hyaenidae; genus Crocuta; species Crocuta crocuta. The sequence goes on from NW_027528798.1 coordinate 725,599, forward strand.
GGACTCTCAAAAATGTTTGAAAGTATTCTTTGCTGGAAAGAGTTGATTTAATTACCATAACCTGTCCTCTGGGGACAATTAAAATTTGACAGCACTCTGCAAAGACATATTTGCAAGAAAGGAAATGCTAAAGATATTTTCTGTAAAAATCCTAACACAACGCAAACTTTTATAGTTCCTGGATTTATTTTCGCTTAGTATGAACAGAGCTAGATTTATTACTTTGTTCTTGTTTGTTTGTTTAATAAATATCTCTTTTTTCCCCCAGCAATGTTACCAGGAATCCAAATGATTCAACAAGCAAGAAATATTTCAAAGCTAAGAATAAGAAGCAGCCATAAAGAATTGTGTTTAATTGTCTTCACAAATCTAATCTGACTGTTCTCATAATGCTTTCTTCCCTGGGTGCCTCTGCTTCAGACCTTTTGTGTCAAGCAAGGAACAATTAACACAGACTTAAGAGTGCAGGTTATGTTTTAGAAATGATACTTCCACATTCTTGCAGGAGTTCCAAAAAAACAAAACTATATATCTGTAGTGATTTCAATAATAACCAGGTATCATCGCATGTGATGAGCTCATTTTAAGACTGGTGTTTTTCTCTTGGGGTTTTATTACTAGAAATTGGTGCCAAGATCACGACACTGGAGAAAAAAATGGAAGGGATCTCTTTACTGTTTGACTTTCAGAAATGGCTCAAAGGACTGTTTTAATTTGTTTTTAAGGAAAGACCTGAGAGTAGCTGGGAGAAATTGCAGCAGGCAGATTTTCTCCATGGACTTAGAAACCAGCATTTGCAAAAGTGTATTCTTCAGAAAACTAGGTCTCTGAAGTAATGTTAATGTGAAAACAAAAAGATTCTACTATCAACCATATTTGGGGAAATGTGCACTTAAAAAAAATTAAAGTCTTATTTTGCCTTATATTTCTCAAAACCTTTTTTCAAGCTAAGTAGGCATTACCAATTTCCAAAAAAGGGATACAATGGGCAATTATCCAAATTTTAATTGTTCCCATGACCCTGATACAACTTAACATTTTGTGGAGAAATACTCCTCAATGTCAGCTTTGGGTAAGGACATCTTCTAGTCCCAAGATCTCCCACACTTAGTGACTGACTCCTGATTGACACACAAAAAGTGTGAGCCAAGTTATTTAGAATGCAGGTTTCTCTGGATTTTTGCAGCCTAGTATTAAAGCATCCAACTTATAGAATAAACTACTTTTTGTGTATCTCCATGGTATCAGACATTGTAGTAAGCACTCTTCAAAATGTGAGTGGAGTTCAATAGATCTACATAGCTAAAGAAAATGAGACTCAGAGTTTAAGTAATTTGTGTAACTACTTGTGACAAATATGGACATTAAAACTAATTCTGATGTGCCCACTCTTTCCAAAACCCATCCTTGAAGATGAACCTTATTGATGCATGTTTGCATGGTACTTGGACCTTGTCTCAGACCAGAAGCCCACAATGATTCCAAAAGAGTAAACCAAGTCATCCAGGCCACCATCACTTTACTATCAATAATAAAGACTCATCATTGAACTTTAGGACTGTTAATAACTCAATTTCTAATCCACTGCTAACTGTGCATTACTTTTGATTTTACAGGATAGACCTAGATGTTAAGATAGTCTTCTCATGCTTGTATAGAAGAATCAGACACTGTCTCCTCAAGATTATTATTTAGAGCCCAGTAATCTGTATATTTAATTAACTACTAAAGTAATGCTCTTCCAAGTGATCATTGGACCAAGTTTTAAGAAGCTGTGATATGGAAAATATGAATACTACCAGTTATTACATGTTGTCTTTCTAAGTCATTCATTGAGAAGCACAAAGTCTTTGTTGGACACTCAAAAAAGAGACAAAGTTAGAATTTACGAGATTTTTTTCACTGTTTTCAAAAGACTGTATGTAAGATTCCTCTGTTTCTAAAGCTAGCTCAGATTAAAGGACAAATATCTGGTGTTTATGGTTTCAAATTTAATAATTCATTCATTAAAGATTTGGCCCTTTTCCTTACTTTTAAATCCATATTCAGTTCAGACTTACAAATATTTAGGGTACAGTAAGACATGGGTTCAACGTGGAATACAAAAGAAAATCAGACACTGGTCCCGCCTTCCCAAATCTCAGGTTATTGGATGTAGGAGAGTAAATCACCTAAGAAAATAAAGTGTGGCTATCTCATTTTTTAGAACAACAGTTCCATTTGTCTGATTAAGACTGTATTACCTGAAGCAGAACTTAAACAAGATTTAAAAATAAATGAATAAAACCAGTTTCTGCATCCCAAAGACCCAGGTTCAAGTACAAGTACTGAGACTTGACAAATATAGGCTTCCCAACTGTAAGAACATCAGTCTCTTGTTTGTCCAGTGAACTTATATCTGTGTGTTTTTACTGTCATTTTATTCTACTGGCCCCTTTCCCCCCAAGCCCTTTTCTATTTATCTGAACAAACAAAAGAAATAGTAACAGAAAGTCACTGGGGGCAAGTAAAATATTTTTGAATAGACCAAGGAGGAGCCCTGGTTTAGGGATAAACTAGTCCTTTTCAGCACATGTCATACTGACAGCTCTCTTACTCGGTATCTTGCAGTGAGACAGATAATATCACAGCATGCCATGGAGACAAAGAACTGAAGGGCCAAAACAGAATGTTCAGAAAGGAGTTGAGTTATTGATTTTTTCTTCTTAAATCACATTTCTCCGAAAACGGAGAAGCTGAGCATCTAAAAGGAAAGATGGTTTCAACTTTATACCTCCTTGATTCCTAAATACTAGGAAAGAACTAGGGAATGTGATAAGTGTTTTTAAAGAAAGTCTATGCAGATATGCAACCCAATGGTAGCAATGGGATGAGAAAACATTTTTTTCTGTCTTTAGGGTTTTTTTTGTTTGTTTGTTTCTGTCATTCTGTTTTTCTGGTTTTGCTTGTTTTTAAGAACACATTAAATGGGATCACGATAAGCTGTGGATAAAATAATTTTAAAGGGTAGAGTCATGATTTTCCTCTTGTCCTATCTTTCTTTGTGATAATCTCTAAGAAATGCCATGGATCACAGCAGTACTTGAGAAGACATTAGAAGAGGAAGTAGGAAGCAGAAATGGAAGATTGCCAGATGTGGATACCCTCCTTTCTTACCCACCAGAATGGAAGCAACTTCTGCTTCAACAGAAAGTGCCCCGGTAATCAGAGTAGATTGGGCTGGGACCCCTGCTTATGCTGAGACATTCTTCTCATCTCTGCAGTGATTTCAGAATGAACCACCTTTACAAAAACAGAATAATCTCACTATCCAGTCAATTTAGCTAAAGACGAGCTAAATAAACACTGCATATATTTTGCTTATATTCCGTTATGGTGAACAGCTTGCACCAATATGAAATGGATGGCAGGAAAACAATTAAAATACCATTTTTAAAGTTCTTTATCTATAGATAATTATGACTATGGGAATTTCTCCTCCATTTCCTCAAGGATTTATGGCTAATTTATGAAATAGGTATTATTATTCATCAGATATATGTATATACATATGCATACACACAGAGAGAGTCGAAATTCCAATTCTGGTTTCTCCATCTTCAGACCTGTTTTCTCTCACCTATGCCATAATATTTTTTCCTCAGAAACAGAAAGTATTTTGCAATTTCAAAATGCTGATGCTCCTAAATGTTATGTGACATTCTAACATTCTGTAATAATTACCCAAATATTTTGTTCATCGTTTATTGTCTGACTCATGTCTGAAAATTCAGTTTTCATCTGAGTGTTTTGAAAGGGAAAATTATGATGGAATGGAACAAAAAAATGATGCTGATTTAAACACAGACTTGAAACCTGACTATGCCAGCAAGTAATGACATAAACATGGAATAATTGGGGTGCCTGGGTGGCTCAGTAAGTTAAGTGTCTGACTTCAACTCAGGTCATGATCTCACGGTTCGTGGGTTTGAGCCCCACCTCAGGCTCCATGCTGACAGCTAGCTCAGAGCCTGGAGTCTGTCTTTGGATTCTATATCTCCCTCTCTCTCTGACCCTCCCCTGCTCGTGCTGTCTCTCTGACTCTCAAAAATAAATAAAAAAAAAAAACATTAAAAAAATTTAAACATGGATTAATTAACCAGTCTCCTGGGGTCTCAGTTCTCTTGTCTTGAAAATGAGAACACAATTGCTATCTTACAAAGTTGTGATGATTAATATTAATGAAAACTGAAAAAACCCTGTGTGTATCAGGAATTGGAATTCATGCTACTACTTTGTTTTACCTTCAATCTGGTTTTTCATCTTCTGTACTTTCTACTTCCATTTCCCCAGACTCACTACATCCTGTTAGTTTTGTATTGGTCTGGATTGTGTCCAATTTCTTATATGCAGAAATGGAAATAAACAGATAAATCAATCCTGGTTTTACCACACAAGTTCTCTCCTAAGATCTCCTCTGTCATGTTTGATTGGATGGAGTTGATTATATTTTTTTTGTAGTTCTGCTGCAATTTGTGTCTTCTTTTAGAGATGAACATGTTTAATTTGTTAAACTAAATGTACAAAGTTCTGGCTCCAGTATACTAATCATCATCACCATTGTTACGAACATATGAATGACAGATCTTAAACACCAGAATCAATAATCCCCTGCTCTATGCCATTTTCCTTATTATCTGTCCCTCAGTGGAGAACAAAGGCCTGACAATATTGTTAAAGCAAGTCCTTTCACAGTGGGCAGATCAGAAGAAGGAACTCTGGAACCATCTCCAGATGGTTTTCTTTTCCATCTCTGGAAAAAGAAAAACCTTCCCATAGGAGAGCACGTACATGTGGATTGAACAGTACGGAAGGAACTTGACAACTGAATGAAAAGATGGGTGTTTTTCCAGAAAAAGTGTGATTTTTAAGTACTGTGGAGTCATAGAGGAAGATGGTGTGTTTGAAGAATATTTGTCAATGACATTGGAACATGTATTGGAAGATAAGGGGTGGGGTTGGTGACAGCATCTGCGTACATATGATACACTAAGAAGATCAGAGAGTCTGGAAACCACAGCTCACCAATTTTGGCTAATCTTCAGAAGTGTCTGCAACATTTTAAAAAAATACAGATTTCTAGTGTTCACTCTAAATTAATGAATGATTCCACCGATTCAGGGTAGGGCTAAACTAACTCTCTCTCTCTCTCTCTCTTTCGCTCTCTCTCTCTCACACACAGACACACACACACACACACACACGTGTGCACGCACAATTTCTCTCTCTCTCTCCATGTGTATATATATGTATTATAATTAAAATATATTCATATTTTATATATGCATACCATATATATACTATAACTGTGATATATGTGATACACACACACACACACACACACACACACACACACATGATTCAAATACCCAAGTGATTGCTATTATCAGCCAGGTTTCTGCACTACTGATGTACATGCTAGAGAACCTCAAAGAATATTGTGTTAGAAGAAGAATTGGTAACCTAGCAGTGCTGTGCATGACAGAACCATATTTCAGGATGTCAATCAGTTTAAAACAGGGAATATAAGGGAACAGTGATTTAAAAAGCTAACTCTGGAGTCCAAAGGCCAATGATTTAACAGTAAGTATCTTGGGGTAAAGATGATTATTTATAAATAACTTATAAAGCATATGGTATAAATACTGATATTCACGAAGCATCCCAAAGTAAATGCATCACTGGGGTATCCAATAAAGAGCTGGAGAAAGGGAACATTCTTAAGAGATATTTTGGTGGTAAATCAGTGGGAGTAAGTCATGAAAATTGGAAAATGGTTAAACTTAGAAAATGTAAGAATTAAACACTGGATTTTATTGTGAACATATTTAAGCATTTTAAGTTTCTGTAGGACATCCAGATAGTGATACAGAGTAGGCAGAAGAATATACTGGGAAAGAGTGAAGGGACTATAAGACTGAGAGACATGTAGCATTTAGGGAATTGTGGATAATCTACAGAAGAATGTTTCCTTAACCCACTAGCTCTATCCTTTAGCCCACAGATACCCATCTGTATTGCCCTGATAATTCTTCATGTTTACATGGCTGTCAATTTTGTATTTTCACTCACATGTTATTTGTCTACTGACTGTCTTCCCAAGGAGAGGGCAAGTTCTATTAGGGATGATGCTCTGTCTACTTTTTTGCTCCTTCATGTACAGAGCCTAGACGCTGCTTGATGCATATTATTTTAGGATGAATAAAGAAATGGTTAGTTTGAATAATATTATTTATTTTCATTTTTTAGGGATTTTATTTTTGAGTAATCTCTATACCCAACATGGTGCTCAAATGCACAACCCAAAGATCAAGAGTCATATGCTTTACCAACTGAGCAATCCAGGCACGCATCTGAATAATTTTTAAACAAAACCACAATGTTTAACTAAATCATGTCCTTTTTTTGAAAACATAATGTTAAGAAAAAAATACAGCTCAGCAGATTCTCTCACTGCCAAAAACCCACTAGTATTAGAAATGATGGTTCTTTTGGGCCACCTGAGTGATGCAGTTAAGTGACTGATTTTGGCTCAGGTCATGGTCTTGGGTCCATGCGTTCAAGCCCCACATTAGGCTCTGTGCTGACAGCTCAGAGTCTTGAGCCTGCTTCAGATTCTGTGTCTCCCTCTCTCTCTGCCTCTAGTCCACTCACGCTTTGTCTCCCTCTCTCTCAAAAGTACTTTTAGTCTACAATTGTGAAACCCAAATATCTAGAGTTACAGTTTCATCATAATTTTCTTTTTCTATACTAAGATGTAATACATAAATCACCAGAGTGCTAATTATATCACAAATAGATTATGCATATGGCTTATCTCATTGCTATTACATACTACAAACTTACAGAGATACTACTCTTCTCAAAAGACAAAGACAACCCTGGGAACAATTTAAGGGATAAACTTTAAAAGTAACTTATTAAATGAGACAAATAGAATGTTAAATGTAATTTTCATAGTCTTAATTATACAAGTTATAGAAGCAAAAGTAAAATTTGTATTGAGTAACATGTTAGTAAATTTATATTCAGCCCTCTCAAATCAAATGATACAGCCCACTTTTATAGCTCTAGAAGTACTTTATTCTATGGAACACTGAACTAATGGCCAGATATAAATAATTTTCTGCTAGCTTTAACTTAGCTCTGAAAAGTCATAGCAAATGCAATAAAATTATATTGCATCTTGTATTATTGATATTTGTGTTACTCTCTCTCTTTGAGTCGTTTCTTTTTTTGTATTCTCACTAAGATGGGATATGAAAAAATAATATCAGGCAACCCTCGCTGGCAAATACATCTAATGAGAATGAGTGAAGGGATGAATGAGAAAGGAACCACTGTCTTAAATCCCTTTGACAAAGTTTCCAAGAGCGACAGGTACTTAGGTTAGTCCAACTACAACATTTTACATGGCTGTAAACTTAGACCCAAGGAGTTGGAGTGCCTTCTCCCCAAAATCATATGTGTAGTTAGTTAAGGAATATCCCAAGACTATAATTCAAGTCATCCAATGAGCTTCTTTACTATACTGTGACAATGTGTCCCAGTGCCTAGGAAATGGTCAAGCTAGGAGAGATTATTCTAATACTTTTCCTGTGTTTAACGGGCATTTTTTCTTTTTTTTAAACTTTATTTATTTAAAAAATCTCTACACCCACTGTGGGGCTTGAACTTGTGCCCCCGAGATCAACAGTCACATGCTCTTCTGACTGAGCCAGGAAGGCACCCCCTTTTGGGCATTTATTTAAGGAAAGGAAGTAAACTAAGCAGAAATCTCACTTTTTCACAATTCAGCATTCACCTCCAACCGAAGAGGCTAGCAAATTTCAGATTTCAGGGCAATTAAAAAAAATTCCCCATCAACAGGAGAGTGTTTTGATACTTTTATTATTGCAAGCACTATATACAAACAATTTCTCCATCCTCCATGGAAGATGGTATAATCAATCATTCATCATTTAATTTTCATTCCCTCAATATTTATTGAGAATGTATTGCAAGGCATTTTGTTAAGCCATTCACAGATGAAAATTTAAATAAAGGACAAATGTTTTTGGTAAAGGAGAATGCAAACTGAACACAAGAAATTAAGTAAATGGTAACATTGTGTAATTTTTACTTATTGATATGTAATTTTCAACTATGAAATTTTTCCTTACTAAGGTAGAGTTAGATAAGAAAGACACATATATTAACATCCAAAAAAATTTTGCTTTAGGTTTGCCTTCTTGCTATGACCAACTACATAATTCAACAAAATATATTGACTGCAAATAGTTGGGCACTAAACAAAGGTTATAGAAATAATGCAAGCCTAATCAAAGGAATACAATTTAGGTAAGCCTATAACTGCCTCAATTTATGGCCTGGAAGTAATTTTCAGGCCAAAGAAAAAGGGAGGGTGCAAACGGAGTCTGGTGAGCTTATTGAGTAGAGGATACAGAGATTAGAGGCTGGGGAAATTGAAGTAACTAGAATTTTCCAGTGGCCCTGTCCTAAAACAAAACAAAACAAAACAAAACAAAACAAAACAAAACAAAGAGAATCCCATAGGTAGAGCACTCTTGAAATTTGGAACTCTGGCTGGATACTGATCTACACAGTTGCATAAAAAGAAATTACCCAAGGCCAGAGAAACAAACCACTGGAAGGCAACAGATCATGCATCATCCAAACTCACGTGAGTTTGGCAATAGACGGTGATCCTAGAAGTCAAAGTGGAAAGGCCTCTTAGAAAATGAGGCATCTCTTAGATTCTACAGAATGGTATTATCTTTGTAGTGGGGCTAAAGAAATCCCAAAATGAAGACTCTCTGGAACTGCCATAAGAGCCTAAACCAAACTTTAAAGCCACAGATTGATGTAAAGTTTAATTATATCAAAGAGATAAAAGCCAATAATTACTAAAAGAATGTAAAAAAATTCTGTAACCAATAACATAAAATTTAAAACGTTTGATACCTAACAAAAATTACCAGACATAGAAGTTAGGAGGAAAATGTGGCTATGCTAGGTGTATTGATCAGTAAAAACACCCATTCAAAATTAAACTTCTCTGCAAACTAGAAACTACAATACTACTTCTTCATCCTACAAAAATATATCAATGAAATTTCAGTATCATTGGTTAATGTTGAATGAAATTCCAATAAAAATCCTAGCAAGTTATTTTATGGATACTGAGAAACTAATTCTAAAGTTTTTATATGTAGAGGCACAGGATCCATAAGAGTCAACAAAATATTGAAGGAGAAGAATCAACTGTGAGGTCTAAGGTTATATGACTTCAAAATTCACTATAAAGCTACAGTAATCATGGCAGTGTGGTGTTGGCCAAAGACTAGACAGATAGATCAATGGAATATGACACAGAGCTGAGAAAAAGACCCTTAAAACTACAGTCGATTGATCTTTGATAAAGGAACAAAGTCAGTACAATGGGAACAAAGGTTGTCTCTTCAACAGATGATGCTCAATCAAATGATATCCAGAGGCTATATAAATTCATAAATAAATAAAGATTTGAGACACAGAGTTACTCCCTGTGTAACAAACTAAAGCTCAAATGTATAATAGACTTAACAAAATGCAAAAGTTATAAAACTCCTACAAGATAATAAAGGAAAACCTAGATGACCTTGCATGTGGTACTTCCTTTTTAGATAAGACATCAATGACATGATATATAAAATAATGGCTAAAGTAGCCTTCAATAAAAGTATAAACATGTTCTGCAAAAAACAATGTCAAGAGAATTAGAAGGCATGCTATAAACTGGGAGAAAATATCTGCAAACATACAGGTGATAAAGAAATGTTATGTAAAATATGGATATAACTCTTAACACTCGACAATAAGAAAACAAAAACCCAATTAATAAATGGTCCAAAGACTTTAACAGACATCTTATCAAAGAAGATACACAGATGACAAACTTATGAAAAGAACTTCTCATCATATGTTAATAGGGAAATACCAGTAAGTCAAAAACAAGGAGCTATCACTACATATTTATTAGAATGGCCTAAATACAGAATGCAATGCTAAGTGCTAGAAAAAATGTAGAACAACAGGCATTCTCATACATTACTGGTGGAAATATAAAATGGCACAGCCACTTGGAAAGACAGTTTGGTGATTTCTTACAAAAGAAAACACATTCATACCATATTATCCAGCAATCATGCTCCTTAATTTTATCCAAAGGTGTTAACAACAGTCTCTCCCTCAACCCCTTCCCCCCCCCAAAAAAAAAACAAACTCTGCTAACTAATGTTTATAGTAGCTTTAATCATAATTGCAAAATCTTGGAGGCAATCAAGTTATCCTTCAGTAGGTAAATGAATAAATAAAAGGTTGTACATCCAGACAATGGATTATCATTCAGTGCTAAAAAGAAACGAGTAAGAGAGTAATTAGTGAGACCTGCTAGCAAATTTAATCAGGAAAAGAGGGGAAGAGAGGTGTGCTGAAACCACTATCATCCCAAAGTGATTGTGCTCATGCCCAAAGAAACACCTCCAGAGGAGCAACATCAGATGTTTCTCACGATAAGGGAAATATAAAATGGCCTGGCTAGGAACTCAACAAACAAAAAGGAAGAGCAACAACATGCTTCAGAGGACAAGGGATTCAAATCATATCCAGATTTTCTGGATAAATTATCTAAAATGTCTAGATTTCAATATAAACTTTTAAGACACATAAAACAAGAAAATGTGACTTTTACATAGGAAAAATAAAGCTATAGGAGAAGCCAATTGTTGGATTTAACAAAAACATCAAAGCAGTCATTATAAATATGTTCAAGTTACTAAAGAAAGCCATTAATTACAGTTAAAGGATGAAAGAAAGCCAAAATGACAATGTTTCTTAATAGAGAATAACAATGAAAAGAGTTTATTTTAACAAGCGAAATGGAAATTATGGGGTTGAAAAGTAGAATAATTGAAATGAAAAATCCACTAGAGGGGTTCAAGAGTAGATTTCAACTGGCATAAGAAAAGGGAAACTTAAAGATAGATTGATGTAATTTATGGAATCTGAAAAACAAAGAGAAATGAATGAAAAGAAAATAAAGAGCTTAAGAGGAATGTGAAATACAATTAAGAAGGCCAGCATACACAGAATGGGAGTACAAGAAGAAGAGGAGAGAAAGAAGTGGTAGAAATATTTGAAGCAATAGTAGCTAAAAGTTGTTAATATTGATGAAAAATATTAATGTACATACCTTGGAAAGTCAAAAACCTTCAAGGCAGGTAAATGCAAAGAGATTCACAAACTTAAGACCAAAGTAAAAAGGTTGAAAGACAAAGACTAAGAGAAAATTTTGAAAGGAGAAATAGAAAAGTGATTCACCAATACAAAGACACTGCAATACAATTAACAGCTGACATCTCAATAAAAACAGCAGAGACCAGAAGACAGTGAGTTGATATTGAAAGATTAAAAACTGTCAATGAAGAATCTTATATCCAGCAAAACTATCTTTCAAAGCTGAAGGCAAAACAAAAATTTCCCAAATAAACATGAACATATTTTTTTGCTAATAAATCTGCCTTAAATTATTTTTCTCAAGCTGGAGAGCAAGTGTTTCCAAACTATAATGCAACTACACAGAGACATGCACACACACATGCAATGAAGAACACCAATAAAGGTAATTCTATTATTACCAAACAATATAAAAGTGTATGTCACCTTTTTTTCTTCATTTCTTAAAATTCAATTACAAATTAATATGCATTTCATTATATTGTTGAACTACACTATTTAGAAATGTAATATATTTGAAAATAACACCATGAAAGTAGTAGAAAGGGCAAACATGTATAAGAATTAAAAAAAAAATACATCAGATATAAATCGATACCACAAGAGAATGCTAAATGGTAAACAACATTAATATTTTAAAAACACTGTAAATATCTATTTTCTCTACTTCTTTTAATTCCATAAAATTATAGGAGTTAAAAGTTATGTGTGTTAGTTTGTTGTGACATACATAGGTGTAATTTGCATAAAAATAACAGAAAAAAGAGAAATAGGGGATAGAGCTCTAGAGGAATAATGTATCATAGCTCACTGGAGTTCATGATGTAGGTTCTCATAAATTAGTATGCATACAATAAAGATTAAGCCCTAGAGCAGCTATTAAAAAAAAGAAAGATAGTGAAAACATCATTGAAGAATTAAAAATATATATCCTAGAAGATATTCACTTAATACCAAAAAATGCAAGAAAAAGAAAAAAGGGTGATTAACAAATATATAAAATATGTAGAAAATTAAAGTAAAATAACAGGCATAGATCTAACTATATCAATATTAGCGTTAAATGAAACAGATAAAGCAATTTAATCAAAAGTTCAAGATTGTTAGACTGGATAATAAATGCAATCCAACTGTATGATGTCTACAGAAGATCAATTTAGATTCAAAGATATAAATACTGAAATAAAAGGAGGAGAAAATACATCATGCCAATAACAGCCACAAGAAAGCTGGAGTGGCTGAACTAATTTTCTACAGTGGGGATTTGAAAGAGAACTTCAGTAATCTCCATTTCGATTTCAAACTTTCTAACTGATTAACTTCTTCCCAGCTCATTGCATACCTCAATCAAAAGAGTTAAGCAGCCCTTGATGTGAATTGAAACTATCCCCTTAAGCAATAACGACTGCCCTGAACCAGAGCAAGGTCACACAAGACTGACCCCAAGATAATACTCAAACTGACCTTCAGTGCCTACCTGCATATACCCACTGACCTTTGTCCTACATATTCCTTAAATGACCACAATAGTATTTTCAGCACGTTGTAGACAGTCTCTGAGATGTTAGCCCACTGGCTTCCCCAGGCTGGCCTTACTGAAATAAATCTTTCTTGTTTCACCACCAAAATAACAGTAACAACAACAACAAATAAAACAGACTTTAATTTTTTTTAATATTAATTGAGATAAGGGACAGTTAATAGAGATAAGGGACAAATATTTAAAGGACACATTTTATAATGATAAGGGGATCAATCCAACAATAATATGAAGAATTATAAGTAAATATGCATCTACTAAAAGTGCACCAAAATGCATGACATAAAACTGACAGAAATAAAGGGATAAATAGCCAATTCATCTATAATAGTTAAAGACTCAATTTGGACTATTGTGTGGACATTTAAATGTGGATCTTTTTGGGGGGACCACACTTTGAATAATGGATATAACAACTACAGAGAAGACCAAGTTATCAAAAGACTTGAATATAAACCTATATATAAGTTTGAATATAAGAGACCTAACATCTGTGCAGTTTTCCACACAACAGTAGATTATACCTTTTCTCAAGGATTGACCATATGCAAGACCATAAAAACAACCTCAACACATTTAAATATTACAAAGTATGTTTGTGGGCCATAATGGCATGAAATGAAAAGTCAGTATCACAAAAAATGTGGAGAAACTTAAAAATATGTGGTAATTAAAGAAATTCTCCAAGTTAATGAGTGGGAAAAAAAGAATTTAAAAATGAAATCACAAAAACACTTTGAAATGAATGAAAATAAAGAAATAACAGGGGATATAACCAAAGCAGTGTTTAGAGTAAAATTTACAGCTGAAGTGTCTATACTAAGAAATAAGAAAGACCTCAAATCAATCATCTGAAGTTCCAACTTGAGGCATCCATAAAAAGTGAAAACTAAACCCAAGTGAGAAGAAAGGAATAAAGATGACAGGATAGAAAGCTAATAATGAAAATCAAGGAAAGCAGAAGCTCTATCAGGAATCGTTGAGTATCAAGTGAGCACAGAAGATGCTGAAGATCACGGTCATCTGGCAACTGTACTTTGAAACCACAATGAGATATATAGAAAGTAAATTAAATTGTTTGTAGAGTTGCTAAAAAAGTCTGACAATATCAGATGTTGCCAAGGATGGAGAACGACGAAAGCATTCACACTTTCCCAGTACAAAGTCAAAATGCTGCAGCCACTTTGGGGGACATTTTTTGGCAGTTTCTTATAAAATTCAAATATAAGTTCCATATGACTCATCAATCGCACATCCTAAGTCTTTACCCAAGAAATATGAATATAAGTCACACAAAGAAGCATGGCTTTGTGTGATGTATGTAAATAACTGCTCATAGAAGCTTTATTCATAATAGCCTAAATCACATAGAACTCACATGCCCATCAATTGGTGAATGCATAAAGGATTTACGGTATATATTCATTTAATAGAATATCACTCAGTAATGAAATAAAGAATGAAGTACTAATGCATGCAAAAACTTGAATGTGCTTCAAATGTGTTATGCTAAATTAAATCAGTTAGACACAAAAGACTGCATTCTATATGGTTCCATTTATACGAAATTCTAGAAATGGCAGAAAGGGGTTCAGTGCTTGCCAAGGGCAGACTGCAGGGGTATGAGAATGACTGCAAATTGGTAAGAGGAATTTTGGGGGTGCTGGAAATGTTTAATATCAAGACTATGACCATATGGGTTAATTTGTTAAAACTCATTCAAATCTAGATTTATATTTGGTGAATTTTATTTTATGTCAGTTATATCTCAATGAAGCTAATTAGAATAGACAAGAGATAAAATATGTATATCTTAACACAGCTATATAATGAGTCTGTTTGCTTTGAGTTCTCCTTTCTTTCCTAAGCACACAGAAGAGTAAGTCTTCTTCTTTCCTATTTAATGCCTAGTATCTATGGAATATATTATTTTCTAAATTTTAGATTGTGCTTTTATATTTCATATTGTAAAATAGTCTGATAGCTGTGTTATATCCTACAATTGCTTTTGAAAATAAGCTAAGCATTATTTTTCAAAGCATGTAAAGGATCACATCACTTTAAAACATGACTATACGGTGGTTTATGCACAAGTAGAAATATAACACTATGGTATTCCGCCATACTTTGACTGTACAATTACCCATCACTTTGGTCAGAAGAAAGCAGTGTGAAGAGTTTTTGCCAAAAATACCACTGCCAACAAGATATTAAGCTTTTATCAAGAGCAAGTCATTAATTTATTGATGCATTTATTAAAAACCACAGTGTTCTACATTAGTAGAACACATCCTTATTGATTTCTTTTCAGAAGAACGTAATATTGAACATCCCAAAGAAAGGAGATCATATTTGAGATAGTAACTAAAAAAGAGTTGGAGTTGTTAATGTACAGATTTGAGATCACTCAAGTTAAATTTAGTAGGGTGTAAAAATTATTTTGTAAAGAAACACCAAAGTCCAAATATGATTTCTAACTTATATTCTATTTTTCTGGCCAGAAATATCCATTACTGAAAAATAAATATGCTCTCTTGCTAATAAAAAAATTAAAAAGATTTCTTATTATCAAAAAAGTTTACAGAATCATTTGACAATACTGACAATGTTCAAACAAATCTTATCTGTTGCCCTTTTATATTTCTTTAAAGTTTATTTATTTTTGAGGAGAGAGAGACAGAGTGTGAGCAGGGAAGGGCAGAGAGGGAAGGATACACAGAACTGGAAGCAGGCTCCAGACTCTAAGCTGTCAGCACAGAGCCTGACACAGAGCTTGAACTCACAACCCATGAGAGCATTACTTGAGCTGAAGTTGGAAGCTTAACCAACTGAGCCACCGAGGCGCCACACTATTACTCTTTTATAAACACTGTAATAAAAAGTACAGTGAGAAACCTTGGATACAAGTTGCAATTGATACTAAAATCCACTTTCAGCATCTACTTCTATTTACTGTAAGGAGCTAATAATCTGACACTGCTCATGTGTTCTCTTACCATATAAAGATGGCAGGTCTCAACTGACTCTAGGGTAACTCTTTTTTTTTTTTTTAATGTTTTATTTATTTCTGAGAGAGAGAGAGGCAATGTGAAAAGGGGAGGGTCAGAGAGAGAGGGAGACACAGAATCCGAAGCAGGCTCCAGGCTCTGAGCTGTCAGCACAAAGCCCGATGCGGAGCTCGAACCCACGAACCGTGAGATCATGACCTGAGCTGAAGCTGGAGGTTCAACTGACTGAGCCACCCAGGTGCCCCTAGGGTAACTCTTAATAGAGTCAACTTAGCCATGAATCACTGGCACACTGTCAAGGGCCCAAGAAACTTTTAGTGATACATGGATATATTTTAATTTATTTTAAAATCATTTTCTTAAATAATGAGTAAATCTAGCTGGATTATAGTTTTCTTTATATAATATACTCATATAATTTTATCATTTGATTCCAACCCAATGGTCAACATTTGAGCAAAGTTTATGGATCAGTGAATATTTATGTTAGCAGTGACTGAGTATTGTGTGACAATACAAATCTTAAAGAACACGTTGAGATAATGCCAATATCCCCCATATAAACCAGCCACTGGATGACAAGTAGACACAGGAGGGAAATAGAGGCAAGGATCAGAATGGCAATAACTAAAAGGGAGCTCCAGGCTTTATATGCACAATGCCAAAGGTTGACATTTTCTGCCTTTGTCCTTGAATTAGACTACATGTGCTTTTTTTTTTTTAAACATAGAGTGAACATAGCCATTATTGGACCAGTCTTCTTGTTAGTGGAAAAAAATTCTTACTCAGGTTGTTAATTACAGTTATTTATCCCACCATGGTTTGGTCTGCCCTTCTCTCTAAGAAACTTATCGTATGGTGAGTGATCTTTATGTTCAGCTACTCCTACTGGGTTTCCCACTGTGCAGTTCTTAGCTTCTCAGTCCACATTGAAATCTAGTCTGTGTGAAGCTGAGATATTATTTCTTCACTATTATGCATAATAAGAATTACAATTTGTTTGTCAATGATTAATTACAGCTCTTCCCAAGAGACAAAATGCTGAGTGTTTTCATATGCTAATATATGCCAAGCTGCCAGTACTAACTCAGTTCTCTAATCCTAAAACTCACCTTAAGTGAAAGAATATCACTGTTTATTGCCAAAGTTGTCATTCGTCTGGAAATGAAATAAATATCTAGGAAGCATTTCAATGATAGATCTGCTTTTCAGCTGACACATCACTCCTTGTTATCAAAAGGCAAATATATGTCAATGTGTGCATTGCTTAAGACTCATGAGATAATTGCTTCAATTTGCCTGACAATCTGATAATGTCATTTGCACAATTCTGAATGGTGCCAACACTGAATGAATGTTCTTGAACGATATTAAACGTGTAAAGCACAGTTGGAGGGGGAAAAAAAAAAAGAAGATGCCGCCTATTGAAGTGTCTTCTGCCAGATGAAATCCTGGATAGTAACTTGCCTTTTCAAAAGTCTGTGTCTTTGACTTAAATTTGATACTGGATTTATCCCAAATAAGAGAAGAGATCCAAGACACTAGGTCTAGGACAATGTATAGGATTTTAATCACTGCTTTAAATTCAAAATCATATTAATTGGTATTTCTAAAAATGTCCATATAGTCAATAGGCATATACATGTATCAAGCTGTATGATAGGTTGTGGGAGAAGTCTGTGTTCTAGAACACTCTTCTCATCTGGAACCCCACTTCTACCACTAAGTTTCATGATGTTGGCTATGTTTTGTTTTGTTTTTTAAAACTTTTCTATTTCTGGTTTTCTCATTTGCTTAAATGGGTGTAAAAATACCTGTTACTATGGTATTTTATGGAGATTAAATGTGCTAATAAATAAAACACATTTATTAAGACTGGATCAGGTTAAACATTTAGAATATTGTAACTATTACTATTAATGGTACTACATGTATATTCAATCAAGTTTTAACTCCTCCAAGCCTCAATTACTTCATCTATCAAATGGCTCCAATAGTAAATTAGATGTAATTCTGATTTCCTTTAAGTGTTGTGATAGTCACATTAGAAACATATAAATATTGGGGCCTCTAGGAGGCTTAGAGGGATAAGCATCCAACTCTTGATTTTGGCTCAGGTAATGATTTCACAGTTCATGAGATTGAGCTCCATTTAGGATTTTCTCTCCTTCTCTTCTGCCCCTCCACGACATGTGTGCATTCTCTTTCTCAAAGTAAATAAACCTTAAAAAAAAGAAACAAATAAATATCTTAGCATATTGTATAGCACAAAGATGACTGTGGAAAAATGTTCATTTTCTGCAATCAACAAAGAAAATACAAAAAATATATATTTCTCATAGAAGGCACTGGCAGGCTTCAAAATTAACTGCAATATATTTCTATTTTATTATTCACCTGAGCTGGAGCTAGCAACAGATTCTGCCTGGAGTAATTGTTCAGATCAGTGGTCTATGGCCAAGGACAGAAGAAATGAGACTTTTAATTAATACAGAGTGGAAACCAGAGAGATATAATAGTTGGGGCATCTGCTAAACTATAAATCTCTGAATAGAAATGACCCTTTATTTGACTGCAATTCAATATTTGGAAATTATAGATGCAGCATGAAATTTATCTCAAATAAAACATTCTTATTTAACTTAGAACGTAAGCCTATCGTGCATTAATGCATGTACAATTGAATTTTATCATCAAAGAATTTTAAAAAATGAGGTTTAACATATTTTATTCAATTCATGCATTCATCAACCAAACATCTACTAAAATGATAGGAGATAACTCATTTTTTCTTTTTAATTAAAACACTTGACTACTAAAAGAATGAGAAAGAATATATTTGCTCATGAGAATAATCAACACATATTTGGAAGACTTTTAGCAGCTGTATCAATGTTAATTTTCTTACAAGAAGGTAGAAAATCAGAAATATAAAAAATGTAGTGTTTTAAGACACAAAAAGGTGGATTAACCCAGAATTAGCCATGGAGTCTCGGGAATTAAGAGGCGGGAATATGTGATGGTTGAAGGAAAAATAAGCAACAATCTCCTGACTGCACTATTCTTCCCACTATTGGTCTTGATGCAGAGACACTGGCCACAGAAAAAGACTGGGGAGGCCTAATCATAAACAGAAGGAGTACTTAATTATTATTATTAAGTTTCTATTATCTGAAATGTGAGATTCATTTTACCCAGAATCTTCCTCTGCTACTTAGCTCCCAAGTTTCTCATAGCCAGATTTATTGAGCCCAGTGTTAGAGATGGGTAGAAGTTTTGTTTGTTTGTTTGCTTTTGCAAAATGGAATACTTCCAAAGAAAAAGATTTTAGTTTTCTCCCTTCATCCTCTAATGAGTTGTACCAGTTGACAAATACTAACCATCACTGAACCATAGCTAACTAGAAAACATTTACTGATTTTTCAATATGAAAACTAATACAAATATTAGCAGATTTAGAGATATAGAATCTACTATAAAGCTGGAGCTCAAAACAAAGAAGACAAATGAAAAAAAAAAGAGAGGAAATGAACCATTTTAAGAAAATCAAAACCTCACACCAGTAGCAATACATAATATTTTAGCAGAAGTCAAAAGACATATTTCAACCAAGAAGTATGAAGAAAATACTGTATAAATGAAATAGTAAGTCAGAAAGAGCTCTGGGATATTAGAAAATAACTACATGTATCAAGGAAATCACTCAGAACATGGCTCAAAAACAATCAGCGAAGGACATCAGGAATCATATACAAAGATCTTCAGTGCAAGGCACTTTGCAATAGAAGATATTAGAAACAATCCAAATGATTAAATATAGTGTAGAATCACACACACACACACACACACACACACACACACACACAACCTATGGATAACAACAAACTTTCTGATGGCTTATGACAGCTCTCATAGAGAACAGAAAAATCTACAAAATGCATGTAACTGGTAACAATGGTGTCCAGCATCAGCTTAGGTTATAAGATAATAAATGATTTATTTTTTAAAATTATCTTCTTTTTTTAAAGTGTAGATAATACATACTGTGTTTACTCAGACAATCTTATATATAAAATAAAATAGTAACAAATTATATTTTTAGTTCTAGGTCCTATATGCCCTTTATTGATTCAGTTAAATTAATTTCTTCTTTGTCTAAGAAGGTCCTGTACATTTATTGAAAACTTGCTATTTGCAAGATGTGCTAGGCACTGAGAGTAACAGTGTTCACCAAATATGTCAGTTTTTGCTTACATTCTAAAAGGGAAGAGAACTAAGAAAGAAAAAGCGTAAACATAAAGTGTACATCATGGGGGCGCCCGGGTGGCTTAGTCGGTTAAGCGTCCGACTTTCGCTCAGGTCATGATCTCACGGTTCGTGGGTTCGAGCCCTGCGTCGGGCTATGTGCTGACTGCCAGCTCGGAGCCTGGAGCCTGTTTCAGAGTCTGTGTCCTCCTCTCTCTCTGACCCTCCCCTGCTCACGCTGTCTCCCTCTCTCTCCTAGAAATAAATAAAACATTAAAAAAAAAAAGTGTACATCATGGCTTGTAAATAGATAGATGGCATTATCACAGGTTGAAAATAGACAGTATCACCTGGATGGTCAGGAAAGTCCTCTCAAGAAAAATTGACTTTTAACCTGAGAAATTAGATTATGGAGCCATATAAAAAAGTGCTGAAGAAGGATAATAGACTGCAGGCATTAACTTCCAAAGTCAAGAAAGTCTCAATATAATCCAGAAACAAAATGAAGGGGGGGAAAAAAAAACAGAGTTAGCAAGACAAGATAGGCTTATGTTAATTTTGAAAGAATAGAGGGAGGTTACAGAAAATTCTTATTTTGTTTTATTTTATTTTTTAAAGTTTATTTATTTTTAGAGTGAGTGAGTGAGAGAGGGACAGACATTCAGTATGATCAGGGAACAGGGAGAGAGAGGGAGAGAGAATCCCAAGCAGGGTCCACAATGTCAGCATAGAGCCCAATGTGGAGTTCAAACTCACGAACCATGAGATCAAGGGTACCTGAGCATAAGTCCAGAGTCCAACGTACCAGGCCCCCAGAAAACTCTTAATTGCTGGGACCCTTCCAACTTAACACAAGATCGATATATTTACATATTTTGAAGATCATCCTTGTTGTCTGGTGATACAAGAATGAGGTGAGAAAGCAAAGCAAGAAATGTTGAGAAACCATTGCATTACCCATGTAACCAGGAAGGCACGCTAAACTCCAGTTACCCTGCTGCAGGTTAATGGTTTCTATTCCTGGGAGACCTGCTTCTTCTTGAAAGATCAGAATGAAATGCTGCAACAGAGATGGCCAGGTTCTGTTTCAGAAGAGCAGAGAACACAGTACACTTTGAAGGAGACTGCAGAGGATGGGGCCCTGCTACCTGAAAACACATGGCTTCATGGTCACTAACTGTGTACGAATTTGGAAATGATGTTAAGTAGAACAGCAACAGGGCCTGAGAGAAAACACATCGAATACAAAGGACTTTCTTTTCTCTTCCTAATCTATCTTTTAATTGCATTATAATAATAATTATTATTATGATTAAATTATAGATGAGCAATGCTACATATGCAACAGAATAATTTAAGATGCTGTGTTATAACATAGGTTTGAGGATCCATACTCAGACCTACTGAAGCTGATTTGCTGGGGCTGAGGCCTTGATTGCTGGAGTCTAACACACTCACCACACATACTTCCCAGGTAGTTTACATGGAAACCATGTTTCACGCCACATGGCAGCAAGCTGTCCTGACACAAATCATTCATGCACCTTCAATTTTTCTTTTTCTTAAGTTTTGAAAGAGTTACTGCCCACCAATGTCATATTAAAAAGTAAAATAGAATTTTAGGACACTGAAAGTACGGTTCTTTCCTTATGCTTTTGAATTCCATTTTATTCAGAATTAATCTAGATATTGATCTACAATATAAAATAGGTAAGAGTTTCCTCACACAAATGGTAATTCAAACCCTTAAGAACAAACGTAGTTTCTTTTGAATTTGCCTATGTGATCCTTAAGAAAATTCAGAAACTTACTTCAAGTAAATGTTTTATTAAAAGGGACACTCTGTAAAAAGGAACAAGTGCAGCTTTCTTAAAGTCAACATAATCTAGGTCATGACACCCTAGAAATCAAATTATTTATTTTTTGTTTGATACACTGTACCTTTTTTCTTTTACTCTAAGTAGTAAGGATTTGAATAGATATTCAGCTGTTCAAGTAGAGAAACCATTACTTTAATGCAGGCATTATGGACTACAAAGAGATTGATAATTCCTGGTCCCAGCCATCAAGGGAAGACAGTATAGCATAATCAAAAGACCGTTCCTACCTTAATGTTCTCTGATTCTCAAATTCTAATACTGTTGCATGTCCTGGGAAAATCATATGCTCTCTTTCTGTCATTTCAACATATAAAATGAAAGTGGAGAGAACAAATGTCCATTTAGTGAATTCTATACACAAACACTGTGCTTGGAGCTTTATATGTGCTGTATCATTTAACCTCTGCAAAAATGCAATAGGATAGTATTATTCTAGCAATCTTTCATATGAGGAAATTGAGTCTTAGTGTGGTTAAATTATGTGGCCAAGGTCATGCAGAACGTATAAAAAAATCCACTTTGGTCTAATTGCATGGCTTATGCTGTTCTCTGCTATGTCAAATTATCTTCCAGAATGAGTTCTTTTTAATTTTCTTTTCTGTAGAATTAACTAAAGGCTTTCATATTAAATTCTAATGCTCCTTAGGGGCACAGAAAGGACAAAGTCTCATGTGTTGTTTATGATTTCTACTTTACCAAAGACCTGCAATAGAGCTACACACTGGCCAGAGGAAAGAAGGACAACTTCGGCAAGGGAAATCCTAATTCACTTAACATAATGAAGAATCACGGAGCGCTGAATATTAGGGTTAATCTATTCATGGGATAATAAAGAAGTTTTATCCCTGTGGCAACTCTAATCCATAAGCAGAGATTTCTAGGAATGATGTGTTGAGAAAGCATCTAAAATTACTGATGAGATTTAGCAGAAAAGGGTACCAGGACCAGTTTGCAAATTCTAACATGGATGCAGGAGGTGGGAGCGGTGACATTTACTCTGGCAGTTTCCTGCTCTTTACTCTTTTGGTGTTAAAAGTTAAAAGCAAGACAACAGATCCAAAATGGAGCTGCTTACACTAAGCCCCATATCACTAAACCGAGATTTAATTACAGTTTCAGCTATTCCAGAAATGGAAACTTAAAACAGTCAATCAAGAATCAACTGATCATCACTAGTTAAGTAAGCTACCTGACAGACCCCTGCCATCCCTAAAGGAAATTAACCTTGCAATAAATAACTGGCTTTTTTTTTTTTTAAACCAGTGTGACATTCTTTATTCCCATTCCCTTTTGCCTATAAAGTCTTTCATTTTGTATAGCTCCTTTGGGCTCCTTTCTATCTGCTAAATTAGATGCTGCTTAATTCATGAATCATTGCATAAAGCTAATAAGATCTTTAAAACTTGTCAATTGAAATTTTTCCTTTTTTCTTTCGTTTTTTTTTTTTTTTACACCAGCAATATAAGTTTGGCCTAGTAAATTTCTCCTTCCATTCTTCAATTTAGCATCCCTAAAATGGTAGTAAGATCTACCACTCAGGGTTTTGAGAGGCATTAAATTAGTTGCATAGCTAGGACAATTTACCTACCCCAATGTCCAGTTTCGTTGCTGCCACATTATCCTGGTACAGGGTTCAGCACAGCTTGGATGCACTAAAGATGCCTCACCCATCACCTGCTATTCCATCTGCCTTCACTGATGCAGACGCCACATTCTGGATTGCCTTCTTTCAATCTCTTCAGGGAAGCACTGATGGTAAACATGCTTTGGAACCCAATGGTACTGGGCTGAGTTCTGTCTCCGCCATGTCCTTTGTTTGTGTTTGGACCATTTATTTAATCTCTGTGAGCCTTGGTTTCCTTACCTACCAAATGTGGTTTCTAATAAAATAGCACATGCTTTTCAGGGTAGTTCTACAGATCAAATCATCAAATCAGTTGAGAGATTTTCTATCTAGAGTGTACCAAGTGTCTAATAAAAAAGTCATTATGTAATAATTTCCTTGTAATTATAGATTATAATAGTGTCTATGTTTGTAATTATCTCCCAGCACTAATCTTCAAAGCACAGCCTATAAAACCATTTCTCTTCCAGCCCACACTTTTTTCTTCTCCCAAATAAAGGAAAGCCAGTTTTAGATTATAGAAAGTTGCTTCACAGTACTTCTTACCTCACTCAATATGTCCTAAATGTCAGCTTATTCTTTTTTAATTCCTAGACCTGGTTGAGAGAAATATTTAATGGTTTCCATATAAAAAAACTAACTGGAGACATCTTTTCTCCTTCCACAAATCCAAATATTTTAAGACTCACGTGTTCCTGCTGCAGAACTGCTTGCCCTAGGCCATTCCATTAAACCCTATCTCGTCACATATTTTTTGCTTCACAGAATCAACCACTCTTCAATATCATATTGCATATTTATTTGTTTTCTTATTTATTGTTCAATTGTGCCAGAATGAAACGTCCTTAACAGCACGGAATCCATCTAGTTTATTCTACTGCTTGAATCTCCAGCATTTATGATAGTTACTAACCCATATGTCTAATTGTTTTTAACTATGTATTTTGAAATAATTATGGACTCATAAGAAGCTGAGAACAATGCTACAAAGCCATTTTGTGCACCTGTAACTCAGCTTTCCCTAATGGTAGTACCTTACATAACTAGAGTACATTGTTGAAACAGAAAATTGAGGGGCGTCTGGGTGGCTCAGTTGGTTAGGCGTCCAACTTAGGCTCAGGTCATGATCTCACGGTTTGTGGATTCGAGCTCCATATCGGGCTCTGTGCTGACAGATAGCTCAGAGCCTGGAGCCTGCTTCGGAATCTGTATCTCCCTCTCTCTCTGACCCTCCCTTGCTCACGCTGCCTCTCTCTCTCTCTCTCTCTCTCTCTAAGAAATAAATAAAACATTAAAAAAAGAAACAGAAAATTGACAATATGGACACTAAATAATTCACGAAACTACAGATCTTACTGAGGTTACACCAGTTAATGAAGGAACTAATTTTTGCATGCCTTCTATATCTCTCTATATTTAATCATATTTACAGATTTTCATAACCAATACCACAATCAAGATATAGAATTATTCTTTCACCTTGAAGTAACCTCCTCTTACTTTATAATCATAACCTCTCTGCCCTTGCCTTATCCCTGAAAATCTCTGATCTGTTGTCATATATATAATTATATATACAATATAATTATAATTAAGTTATATAATTATAATTAATAATGTATATTATAAAAGATAAATATATATTATAGGACATATATATTATAACCAATATGATATATATATACACACATAAGTATGAATTTTATATGTCTATATATGTCACTGTCCCTATGTATATGTGCGTGTGTCTTTGTGTGTGTGTGTGTACATACTATATTATAAGGAATTGTCTCACTTGATCATAAAGACTAAGTCTCAGGACATGTCATTTGCAAGCCAGAGACCCAGAGAAGCAGGTGATATAATTCCATGATGACAAAATCCTGAGAACCAAGGGTAGCAGATGGTGTAAATCCAATTTCAGTTCAAGGCCAGAAGATCAAATGCCCCAGATCAAACATACAGGAAAGAAGCAAAAGAGGCAAATCTCTCCTTCCTTCACCTTTTTGTTCTTTTCAATGGATTGGATGATACCCACCCATATTAGGGAGAGCAATCTACTTTACTGAGTTCACTGATTCAAATGCCACTATTATCTGGAAATACAGTCACAAACACATTCAGAAATAATATATAATCTGGGAACCCCTTGTCTTGTCAAGTAGACACACAAAATTAGCCATCACATCATTTCTGTAATGTTCTCATTTGGAGAATGTTATATAAGTTTAATGATATTAGTTAATTTTGAGACTGGCTGTTTTGACTTAGTAGAATATCCTTGAAACCCATGCAAGTTACATGTAACAATAGTCTATTTCTATTAAATGCTAAGTATTTTCCATATTTGCATGAATCATGTCAATAAATAAATCCCACTTTCTGTGATGTATACTATATCTTTCAAAAACATGTAAAAAACATTTGTAATGCTATCACCTGATATTAACATATTAGCCTGCCACTACTTTTATTTTTAAAGTTTATTTATTTATTTATTCTTAGAGAGAGTGCTCCACACTGACAGCAGAGATCCTGATGTAGGGCTCAAACTCACCAACCCCAAGATCATGACCTGAGCTAAAGTCATACGCTTAACTGACTGAGTCGTTCAGGCGCCACAACCTGCCACCACTCTTGACAAGAACACTGTATATCCTTTAGCAAGTGGTGGAAATTCCTAAAAGGAAACTTTGATTGACTTTGATATCAGCTGCCAAACAAAGGAGGGTCTCCATGTTTATGCCTCTCATGCTTCAGTGTATCTAGTTTTTCAATGTTTCCCAGACTTGACATATCAGTGTCAAGTGCACTGGATGCATTTTCTATTTATATCCTTTTGCTTTCTTTTCTTTTCCTGTTTCCAGAATTGACCACTTTTTAAGTGGATTTAAGAGGTAAAAAAAAAAAAAAAACCCTCACTAAACTGGTAATGAACTTTTGTTTTCTCTCTTTAAAATACTTCCAAAATATATTCTTCTTAATAAATGGTAATAAGAAGAACAATCTCTGGAAGTTCAGGTTCAGCATATATAAAGAGAGACTCTGGGATATGAATTTTAATGTGCTCTTCTAAACCCACACTCTGAGAAATATTGGAATTATTCAAGGAAAGCAAGCAAAAACAAAAACAAGAAATAATAACAACAAAAAAATCCAGTACTAGATGATACAGACAAAACTATGCAGGTTTAATACTTTTAACTAATTTAAGTTTATTTTATTTATTTTTGAGAGAGAGAGAATGGGAAGGGTGGGGGGGTGGAGAGAGACTCCCAAGCAGACCCCATGCTGTCAGTGCAGAGCCCAGTGAGGGGTTTGGATCCCACAAACCATGAGATCATGACCTAAGCCAAAATCAAGAGTCAGCTGTTTAACTGACTGAATCACCCAGGTGCCCCTGAAGGTTTAATACTTTTAAACTAATAGTTTTCAAAATCCAATTAGTGAGTTATTTTGGAAGATTTAAAATAATTTTCCACATTCCCTCTTCCCCCTTTCTTCTCCCTCTCCCCGCCTCCCAGCACTCTGAATATCACTCGTGACATAGTAGCCTGCTGGTATGTAACTAGGAGGAAAAATTTCAACTATTTACCAAAATAAATTAAGAAAGAAGACATGAAGCCATCCTAAAAAAGGAAGAAAGACATTAGAATTGACAGTTAAGTAACTAGTGCTTCCTGTCTTACCACACACCTGCCACCTTAAATATCACTCACAATAGCTCTTTGAGGTTGGTATTATTTTCCCTATGCTAACTAGTAAAATGAGATTTAGAGATATTACATAATTTGCCTAATTGCCCCAAGCTAGGTAGAGGCAAAACCGACACTGCAACATGATCTGATCACAAGCCTTAGACTCCTTCTTTACCAACTACCACTTATGCATAGACCTGCTCTCCAGAAAAGACATAGATTTCATGGAGCAAATTCTGTAAAATTTCTGTACAAAATTCCAGAATTAATAAAAAAGGAAAAAAAGAACATGAAGACAACATTTGATCATAAAAAATAACAGCCAATAAAATAATAGAAACTTATTTTCAATAGGTAGCAAGAATTTTTGCCAAAAAATAGCAAGAATTTTCTTAAAGGGGACATAAGAGATTTGACCTCATGCTTTACATTACAAAGTTATTTATGACATTTCTTAAAGATAGTAAGGAAGGTTTTAATGAAGGGGGAGCTGGTACAATGAGATTAGTAGTAGAGAAGAGAGAGCAGTTCAAATCTGGACACTATAAGAAAAAATGGGAATTTATAGCCAAGCAAGGGGAGGGGGAATAGAATATGGAAAATCACTAAGAGGTAGGGCAATTCTTGGTGAAACTACTCTAAAAGAGTTTTTGCTGAGAGCAGGTCAGGGTGACAGGTAGTCAGACAAAGGGTGGGGATTTTTGAAGAACTGGAAAAACTGAGCCAAGGACAGGATCCAAGGTTGAGGTCTAGTAAGAAAGAAGACTCTGTTTCATCATCTGAATAATAAAGCACTTGGTGTAGCTAATTGCCAAGATTTTCTAGGTAGTGCTCACTTTTTCTCATATTGGAAATCCACTCAACCAAGATATACTCGATATTAAATTAATCCCCTTACAGAAACAATGTTAGAGAAGGATTCAGCATGACATTTATTTTTCAGTGAGATATGTAGAGGAGTTGAGGAACCTGCTAAGAATCAGAATTGGAAAAAGGATTCAGTATTTGGGACCAAAGGAGGAAATATATATGTATATTTGTGTGTAGGTATTTAGGTATGTATGTATATCCTTGTATACACACACACACACCCATATAGCCTCTCTACCACCCAAGTTCCTAGAATGCCACATGTCTTGTTTATCATTTCAGAGACCAGTGATCAACTCTTTAATATCTGTTCGACTTACATATCGTCTGGCTAAACATTTCACAAGATGTTGAGAAGTGGTAAAGAACTTCCCTTCATAGATTCACTTTCCCCATTTACACATTTACTCACCTTGCTTTCCAAATATGCTTGAGAAGAAAAGGTAAAAACACTGTAAGAACATGAAAATACATCCACATAAGGCAGAAAGAGTGTATAACGCATAACCACAGAAAGAGACATTGAAAATATAACAAACCAAAATCACTGTATATCAACTATACATCAATAATAAAATTAAAAGTAAATAAATAAAAAAATTTAAAGCAGTTTGGATTTGAAAATATAACATTTTTGAGTACAAATTTCTTCCTTCTAGAAAATATATGTGTTATTTTTCTTACAAAAAACATTTCATACTTCCCATTACTTTCAGTATGCAAACATGATTGTTTGGCATTGTGGATATTTATAATCAGGCCTTATCTTTTAAGAATAAAGTCTCCAAATAAAATACAGTGAGAAGAAAAATAGCAAAATAACATAGCATAATGTGTGTAATCTTGAAGTAAATCAGCCAGTATCCAAATATATCCACCCTCCCAAATTGTGAGATCTTGGACACGTTATGTAACTCTCTGTATCCATCTGCATCAATACACAGATTCCCCATCTGTTAAAAGGGGAAATTCTGAGTATTTAAATGTGTTGATGGGCAGCAGAGAGTCAGATTGAAGGATCTCAGAGTGGGTGATACGTTTCTTAGTTTTCTGGGTGTGTGTGCTAATCTAAGGACTGCTGGGATTATGAACATCTTTACCTTTCCTTGGTTTTCTGCAGTGCAAGATAGACCTGAGGACACTGATTTGCTTGATAAATCCCAAATTTCTCTCTGGTGAGCTGGCTCAAAGTACAAACTTGAGAGGGTGGTGAGTTTTATAAATAGTTGATAAAAACTTCTGCTCATTCTTCAATCAACTTATGGTTTGCTAAAGTGAGATTTTTATATTCATCTCCAGCTTTACTGTGTCTTATTCCAACACTACTTCTAAATATAAGATAGACAGAGAGGAGTTTCATACAACCCACTGGAAGCACTACGAGCTTCATCTGAATATCACTGTGAACATTAACTGTAAGAGAATATAAAAATGCACTGTTCTGACAGTGCTAATTCATGCCAGGATTACAAGGACGGTTACGGCTTTTTAAAAATTATTTGAGAGAGAGAGAGAAAGAGAGAGAGAGACTCTTAAGCAGGTTCCACCCGTGGAGGCCGACATGGGGCTTGATTCCACAACTCTGGGATTGTGACATGAGCTGAAATTTAGAGTCTGATGCGCAACCAACTGAGCCGCCCAGGTGCCCTAGTTTTGGCTTAATGAACACTTAAGCCATACCCAAATTATATCCATTTTCCTAAGACATCACACTCTTATGTACCTATGCATATTCATATGTATGATTTCTCTCACTGTGTTAAAATTCAGTATTCAAATTCTCCTCCATCTTATTACATTTTAATCAAGTTTATTTATTTGTAAGGAAAAAATACATACAAGTGTCTTCAAAAAGAAAATGTTTGATTTAAGGGTCACAAGTACAAAATCACATACTGTGGTATCCTTCTCGTCCACTCTCTCTGTTTCACACATAAACATGCACACACAGAGTTTTTTTACTGATTGGGTACCGGCTCAATTCTCCTCCCTATAGGTGACATTTCCTTCAGTTTGCTTACCCCTTCTAACTTACCTTGCATGTGGATTTGGATTCCCCTGATATATGAAAGTCCATAATCTACCAGTTGTATCAGCCTAGCTTCTCACAGCTACCTGGGTCAGTGAGCACGTGTGTATATCTATGTGTGTGCATACAGTATTCACTTCAACGATTCTTTGGAAAAATAATAATTTTTTCAAATAAAAATTCTATATTAAAATTGAGATTATAAGCCATAAACATTTTCCTTTAGTTCTAAATTCCATACAACAAAATCCTCCAATGTACATCTACAAGTGAAATGTACAGTTGAATGGATTTCAACAAATGGGTGTTGCCCTGAAATAAGCACCACAATCAAGACTTAGAAGAAGATTTTCATCATTCCCGAAAGCTGCTTGTTGTCTCTTTGTACTCAATCCTCACTAGGGACTCCTCACTCAAGGCAACCACTGCTCTGTAAATAGTAATACCTGGTGCCCGAGATCTTTGGGCTTAGCTACAGTAGTAGATACAGAGTGGTAGCTCAATATGGTATTAATTGGCGATTTCCCAACTACAACTAATTTTGACTGACTTTTCCTGGTCATATTTGCTTCTGTGTACATTATTTGGCTATATATATATTTGAATCTTTACCCTTTATTAACAGATGGCCTTTATTCTAGGAATCAAAGATTTAAATCATACCTATTTGATTACAGTTATGAAATAGAATATCTAAAAAAAATAAAAAAGAGATGCTGGCTATATCACTTTCCTCGACTCTCAAACACTTGGCTCCAAATATTTAATTGAACTTTCTGTTAGAGTTTAAGCTTCCCATTCTGCATTTCATAGAGCAATGTGCTACATGTTCACAGGTGTGCTTTGGTCTGGGGAGTGGAAATGGCAGGTAATACATTTTTGTTGTTTTAAGCTGATAACATTATAGTAGTTAGTTATGCATCAACAGAAACAAACACAGGCAAGACAGAATTTTTACTTTTTTGGATTTTGTAGGTCATAAAGTTCTGTTACAACTACTCAACTCTGTCATCTTCATGCAAAATCAGCCATAGACAATATATGTGACTATTTATGTCTATATTACAATAATGTTTTATTTATAAATAACATTGTAAATTTATGTAGCTCATGGGCCATAGTTTTCAGACTCCTAATGTAAAAAAGTCTAAAGGTCTGTAGATATTGTTAAGGAATTTTTACATTAACCCAATGGGAATGGGAAACAATTTGACAGTTCAAAACCTGGAGCCTGCTTCAGATTCTGTCTCTATTTCTCTCTGCCCCTCCCCCATTCACTTGTACTCTCTCTCTCTCAAAAATAAACATTAAAAAACTAAAGGTCACTCTGCTTAAGATTGTGATAATCGATAACAGAATGGAGTAAACTAGAATGAAAACTGTAGAACACTTTGTTGGTTATCGTAATTGGTAGCTTCTGCTATGAGAATGATGGTTACTAGAATGACAGGGAAGGAAGTGAGGTGCTGCGTGGATGTGTGTGTGTGTGTGTGCACATTTGCGTGCACGTATATAAACTTTCCATTAGAAGCTATACAGTTTTGACATTTTGGCTATGTGCAAATAAACAGATTCTGAAACAACTGTAATATAACCATAAAGAAAGTGCCTGAGCTTTATCTATGAGAATGACATTGGAGTGATCAAATGATTATTTCTTATACATTGTGGATTTACATGAGTTATAGGGAGGATAATAGCTCTACTGATCTAGTGATTTAATGTCCTCTTCCTAACAACTTGCAAAACATTATGAGATACTGAGAATGATATCACCAGAGGCATTTTAAAACTGTCTGAAATTGATCACTACTAGACAATAGCTTCCTTTTTGCCTTACCTCTTCTCAGACAGCGCTGTTTGAAATACTATTTCTGAAAGCCTTTTTATTGGAATGCTTTGTTACAAACTGAATGGTGTCTTATGTAGCAAAGTATTCAGCTCACAGATAGGCACATAGTAGGCATTAAGTAAAGGTTAGTGGACTCAATCTAACTTGGCTGAAATAAAGTCATTTTTATATTAAGTCTAGGTTTAAAACACTAAAGCAGAGTCCAGAATTATGGTGAAGACCATATTATTTAGACCCCAACATTACTTTTCTTAATAAGAAAATGCAAAAGGACATAAGAAAAAAAGTGTTGGGAGGCATTTCCCCATGTATCTCTCATGTTCCTACATGTGCTTCTTAGAGCCACCACTCAATGCATTGGCTGCCCATTACCTGGGCCATTTCTCAGGTTGTACTTATAGCAAGTAATTGAAGAGTAACTCCTCCCTGAAGAACAAAGGTTTACATATTTTCTGCTTGCTATAAAGTGGTAGGTTTCTTAAATTCAGTATTCCTCTTTTAGAATACAACCCTTTGGGTATGGGGCATCTGTTATGGCTTTCCACGTAGGATTTGGGGGGCAAGAGGAAATGATATAAACATGATATTGATGGGTTACTTCTTGTGCCAGGAATGATGGAGTCCTTTGTCTCTAAGAGTTTCATGTCTTCTGCCAGCATGTATGAAAAAGTATCAGGTTTAATTTATTAGACTGTAAGCAGGGAATAAGCAAATCCCAGTCCTCAGAAAAATGCTTTAAGCTTTGTATTTTGTATAAATATTCCAGACTGACTACTACTGCATACACACACGCATACATAAATACATATGTCACCTTTATTATTCATTTCTTATTAAATTTCATCATGGCGAAATTTTAAAATTTGATGCTAATGACATCTTTCCACCTACTTATGAAATAACATCAATGTTAATGATGTAAATGATAACAGCTTTGCGATTTACAAAGTACTTTTTAAAAGTATGCTTTTGATCAAACTTTAAGTCACATATAGAGTATGTTATTAAAAATAAAAATGAAAGCCTACTATTCAGAAGTTTTCTATAATTTTTCAGATCAGTGGAACCTAGGTCCAATACTTATCATTTGGCATTGTCCATTCTAATGAACAAAATATCATCAAAAATATTGTAGACTAAAATACAGTCTTTTGGGATGACTAATTTATTGTCATTCATCCACAGCGCTTCTTCAAACTTACTATATTATTAGCATATAACTGTATAAAGTATGTATTCTCTGTGTATGTAAGTGCACACATGTGGGTATTAGAGAGAGAGGGAGAGAGAGAATACACAGCTACATACAGTACACAGTACATATTAGGTATGATGAGGTAAGCGGTTAGAATACTTTATAGTGTTACTATGTTGTTTTTTGATTATTAGACTCAAACATGTTTACTGAAATAAATTTTGGAATTTTAATTGCATTGTCAGTGCGATTCCAACTGGAATTGAGGTTAAAAAGGAGAATAGGGTAGGGCCAGAAATGAAGTGAGCTCATATAGATGCCTAGGTTCAGAATTTTAGACTGAACTAAACCTCAACATCTTCTATGAAAAAAAATCATAAAACTTAAAGTGCCTATGCATATGATCACATATAAACTGTAAAGCCCTGAATGTCTTATTTCAAGTTTATTATAAACTCTGTGTGATCTTTACTGGGAAGACCTTGCCTTCCTTCCTGACACACTGATTGGAATTCTCAGTTGTCAAGGTAAAGACACAACTAAAGGATCAGAGATTAATATTTGCTCATCCTTTTGTTCTTGGAACCTAGATAGCACAGTGCCTCGACAAGGACCACATACACACACACATACACAAACACACGCACACTCACACACGGCATAAAGAGAAAAGAGAAAGTGAGAGAAGAAAGAATGAATGAGGAAGTCAAGGAGACTCTTGAAGATGATAAAAGAAGCATGAGTCTTAAACAATCTTTAGATGGATTCCTCTGACAATGAAAATACATCATAGCCAGAAAATAATAACCATAGAAGAATTAAAAACAGCATTAGAAGGAGGAAGGAAAGAGTAGGAAGCATTTAGGGCAGGGAGGCTAGGGCATGGAGTGCAAGTTACATAAAAAATAAAAGAGGGACTAAAAAAGAATTAAGAGAAGATGGAGGTAAAAGAAGAAGGGTGGAGATGGTGAAGAAAAAAAGGCAAAGAGAGAAGCTAGAGAGAAGGGAAGGAGGGGAGAAGGAATGGAAGAGAGGGAGGGATAAACTTATTTATGGTAGCCAAACTTTCTTTCTATATGATTAGTAAATCAAATAGAGATTCTGTATGAACCTTACACAGCAGGAGGGGAGAGGAGAAAATGGCTGTTTTTTATAGACTTGACTTAAACATGCCTGCCCTTTAACTGGCAGCCACTGACTATTCCCCTGACAGTACTTGGAGAGGGTGCCTGTAGAACACCAGAACGGTGGTGGGAAAATATGACATGTGGCACCAGGGCAAGATCTGATCCTCAACAAATGAAATCTGTCAGCCAGCTCCTCATCGGCTGCCACCTTTCATATCCCTGCTTGGCTGAGCTAGCTTGATACAGAGACTTATTGTATTATTCAGCTGGTTTGATTTCCCTTTTTATGACACCCCTCCCCTGGAGACCATCCATCTCTTTACAATCTTGGAGAAGGACTCTAACTGAATGATATTTCAATGTAATTTATAACTCTCTACTGTAAACACAAATAGGGGTTGTTTCTTAGCACTGGAAAGAATGCTAATGGCTAGTCTTGGGCGACTATCTATCACTTTGGATGAAATTAGTATCAGAACAATTAATGAATGTAGATGGGAAAACTGAATGGGAATGAAAGATTAAAGAGAAGCAAAAATAAAGCAAAATAAAACAAAAAAGCAAAGAAACGCAAACATCGAGAATGAATAAAGGGAAAGACTAAGCTTCGGTTTCCTATGATCATTAGTTAATTTTGTATCCACAAACTTCACAGGTAGCTGGGAGGAATGTATAAGAATCTATGATTCAGAGTTATCAACAAAGTTGTAATAAACATCATTCAAGACTGTATGGTTTTAAAAATACAAATAAAAACCCTTAAAATGTATATATTCCATTGGAAGACCCAAAATCGTAAGATTTCAGTTTTCCCCAAATTTATCTATAGATTCACAACAGTTCCAATTAAAAGAAGAACAGGCTTTTGCTGGTTGGTTTGTAGAAGCTAAAAAGGTTGTTCTCAACTTTATATGGAATCACAAACACTCTGAGAAGGGCCGAGACAGTCTTGAAGAGGAAAAAAGTCAAGGGCTTACAGTACCTGATTTTAAGATATTTTTAGAGGTGCGGTAATTAAGAAAGTCTGGGTGGTGGTGGTGACATCAGTTCTGCACACCAGCCAGCTTTGCCTCTGTGGCTTCTCTTGGCTCCTGGAAGTATCTTAGCCTAGGGGGCTCCTTCCTGAAAAGGCCCCTTGGGCCAGTTCTGGAGCCCATCTTTTCCCAAGGCACACCTGCGCAGGCTCCCGTGCCCTCTCCTCCTCCACCCCCACAACACAAGCATCGTCGCACTGGCTGAGGAACACAAATAGGGTCCACTTGATTTACAATAAAATCATCAAAGTAATACAATATGCAAAAGAAAGTAATTCAAATAAATACTGTAATACCAGTGAGTATACAACTAAGTGTGGAATTTCTGGGTCCTCCAAAATGCTTAACATTACAAGCAACTGCCAACAAGTTGTACAAAGTGACTGTATCAGATTTATGAATGCCCCTCATCATCACCAACACTTAGTACTGTCTGCCTAGTTTACTAGCCTTTCTGGTAGGTGGAGGTGGTATCACATGGTGGCTTTGATATGCATTTCCCTGATGATTGATGAGGTTGATAACTTTCCTAGGCTCCTTAGCACTTTGATTTTCCATGTGTGTGAAATTATGCTTACTCTGCTACTGAGTAATTCATATTTTCCTTATTCATTACTAAGTATTCTTTTATATATTCTGAATACAAGGTCCAAATGCGATTGTCTTTCCTCATTCTATTGAGTTGTTTGGCTGCTCTCTTAATGGATCCTCTGAATAACTGAAGTTCTCAATTTTAATATAATCTGATATACATATTTTTACTTCTTAAATGTTTAGCACTTTTATGGTCCTGTTTAAAAAATATCTTTGCCTTCTTCAAAGAAATAATGATATTCTCTTATGTTTTCTCTAAAAGATTCATTACTCTCTCTTTCATATTTAGTTCTATAATACATATGGAATTAATATTTGTTTATAATGTCTGGCTGTTAGCTCACAATCTGCATCCCTGCAACCCCACATGAAGGGCGAGGGGAGACTAAAAAAGGAGGCAACCCCCTCCAAATTGCTAGCTGGAGGGTTTAATAAAGGAACTTACACAGGAGGTTTATTTTGGGTGGCTACAAGACAAGTTGATTTCTGCACCTGCCTGCTGGAATCTTAAACATTTGTACAGAAGCCCTCTCAAGGTCTGGGTCACATATTCAGTCGAGATGATCTCAAGACTAGGTCCTTGAACAAGCTCCTGCTATGGAAATGGTTGATAGAATGTACATTCCAAGGACAGAGGAGGAGATAAGGAGCTTCCTATTGCCCAAGTCCTGCTCTAAGGTCAACTAATGGCTATGTGCTCTCAATGACGTGTTCCAAGAATAGTAAGAAATATTTTTCTTTCTCACATAATTTCCCATTGATTCAGCTTTCCTTGTGGAATGTCAGTGTTATTTTAAAAGAATGTATAAGAGATCAGAAGTGAGGAGTACTGACTTTATCTAGATAGTGCAGAAATATATGACTCTAGATAATTCAAAACTTCATTCAGCCATGAACTAAATGTTAGTGCACTTTAATGCATGTAAGTCATCCTTCAGTACGAAAACGATCGCATATGTGTATTGATATACATGTAATATTGGCAAAGATGCTGTAAGTTAAAGATATTAAATGTCTTTAAATTTTCTCAGGTTATATAATGATAAACAAGGTACCTCTAAGTTGATGGAAAACAGAGTTAGTTAACAACAACTTTATGAGGTATAGTGAAACACTCTTGATGTAGTTCCCAGACATTAAGGAAAGTAACAATTCCACTGACCAAGAAACAAATTGTTTGTAAGTCAGATGGTTTTCAGTACTTTTCTTCAGCAAAATTATAGGTAACATAATGGAGGTGTATACTGAGGAATCACTGAAAAAATTTTGATTATAGGGAATTATATATTTTTTGAATTGCAGGTTGGAAGGGGTTTATAGCAATGAGTGATTTTATGTGGCAAAACTCCTTTTATTCGTGTAAATTCTTTTTATTCTACTTATCTGTGTACATGGAGTACTCAGCAGCTATTTTTTTTAAAATATGCAACTGCTGTTGTCTCTTATTCTAGCAATAGAAATATTATTCTGCTACTAAATCATCTAATCAATAACAAATTCCTTTCATGTTAAGAATCCAATTCAAAAAAGTTATGATTAATAAATTGAATATTATACTAATATTAATTATAATCTACTAATCTAGTTAATTTTAAGTACTTAGAGACTTTGGCTAAAGGATGCTATAATATAAAATGTATTTTATATGCATAATTTGTGAATATTTTAAAATTCATTTTATTATAAAGTTGGGTGATATAGTAAAAAAGAATAACTTCAGTGATTGACAATTACACTAGGATAAACATTCTGAAGGTAGTGAAATGAAATAAGAGTATGAGTAAAAAAAGGGATATAAAATTTGTTATAGAAAAACTATCTTGCAAGCTTATAAAATGTTTGAGATGGTATGATACTGCGATTTAAGTTCATTTATTTATTTTGAGAGAGAGAGAGAGCATGTGCGTGCATTCATGGGCACAACTGGGGGGATGGGCAGGAGGAGAGGGAGAGAGAGAATCCTAAGCAGTCTCCATGCTGTCAGCTCAGATCCCAGTGTGGGGCCTGAACTCACAAGCCGCATGCAAGATCATGACCTGAGCTGAGATCAAGAGTCTCATGTCTAACTGATTAAGCCAACCATGTGCCCAATATTGTGATTAATAATAATAAATACAGCACCACCCCTGATCTATATTCCAAGACGCCCCCAGTGAAACCAGGGATAGTACTAGATAAACATATCCTGTATATACTATGTTTTTTCCTATACTTTCATGCCTATGATAAAATGGTTAATTAAATTAAGGATTGTAAAAAATTAACAACAGTAACTAACGATAATATGTAACAATTATAACAATGTATTATATTAAAAGTTATGTGAATGAGGTCTCATTCTGTCTCTAAAAAGACCTTCCTGCACTGTACTCACCCTTCCTCTCCTCTCAGTCAGGTGATGATAAACTGCCTGCCTGATGAAATGAAGTGAGGTGAAGGAAGCAGGCTCTGTGAGGTAGGGTTTGTGATGTAGACTTAGATTGCTATTGACCTTCTGATGATTCCTCAAAAGGAGGATCATCAGCTTCCAGATAGTGGCTGACTGCTGGGAACTAAAACTGTAGAAAGCAAAGCCATGGATAAGGAGGGACTACTGTATATATCTGGTTTCCCTCCCCATTTCTGGCATAGAGTTTCTAATGCACTTGTAATTTCCTAAGTGTTAAGAATAAGAGTCTCTTGTTATGTTAATGAAGTGACTTTTAGATCTCCCCTAAGGATGAGTGCTGGTGACCAGGGGGGGAAAACCCTAATTAGAGGGTCAATGATCTAATCATGGCCTTCATAAAATTCCAAAAGGGCAGACTGGAAAGTTCTGGGTTGGTGACCACTTGATGTGGCATGAGCAGTGTCCCAGGGGAAGGCATGGAAGCTTCACACACTTTCCCCTTCTCTTGCCACGTGCGTCTCTTCCATCTGGCTTTCCTGAGATACCCTTTAATAATAAACCAGTAATCTAGTAAGAAAAATGTTTCTCAGAGTTCTGGGAGCCCCTCTAGCAAACTAATGGAACCTGAGGAGTGGGGTCTCGGGAACCTCTGATCTATAGAGCCAGTAGGTCAGAAGCACAGGTGATAACCAGGCATTGTGATGGGCATCTAAAATGGGAGTGGAAGTGGACAGGGTGGAGAGTGGGCGGTCATGTAGGACTGAGCCATTTACCTATGGGATCTCATCTGAAGGAATGGAGTTGAATTTTAGGACACACAACTGAAGTCTGAGAATTCTTGCTGGGGGTGTGGGAAACCACCCTCCATGCATTGGAATTGCTTCTATGAACCCAAAAGACTGATTATCAACTTGCTATAAGCCTTCCATTCCCAGTGCGTATGCTTATAAGAATGACCTGTCTTGTTTTAAAATTTTCAGCACTTAAAATGTGCCACCAATTAAAACATTTATAACTGGATACACTTAAAGTTAAATGTTATATGCTTATTTAAATATTTGAGAGAGGATGAGGTTTTCATAATCCTTTTGGACATTTATTATGTACAAAAAAGTTTGAGGGGCGTCTGGGTGGCTCCGTAGGTTAAGCGTCCGACTTTGGCTCAGGTCATGATCTCACAGTTCATGGGTTCGAGCCCCGCGGCCGGCTCTGTGCTGACAGCTAGCTCAGAGCCTGGAGCCTATTTCAGATTCCATATCTCCCTCTTTCTTCGACCCTGCCCTGCTCATGCTCTCTCTCTCTCTCTCTCAAAAATAAATAAAACATTAAAAAATTAAAAAAAAAAAAACCGTTTGAAGAGCCCTGTCCAAGAATGTAAGAGCAGTCATGTAGAAACTGTCAGTACTTGATGGCACAGAGTCCCTGCTCTCACACACAGTGCTTCCAGGATTCCTCTGCAACCTTCAGGATGAAGTTCATCCAAGAACAAGACATGCATGATACGACCTAACTTGCTTCTGCAGTCTCATTTCCTCCGTGGTATTTTCCATACTCATGTAGACTGATCCATGAAAACAGAATGTTTGGCACTTTTCTGAAGGGACCCTGCACATTTCCCAGAGGGCTTGCTATTTCTGCCTCTGCTCCAAATGGACAGGCAGTAACTCCTTCTCCTCACAAGTCACCTCAGCATCATCCCGTCCTGAGGAAACTACTCTGGGGGATCACATAAAAGTCTGTACTTTCGTCAGGATTAGAACCCTTAGTGAGTTAAGTGTTTGCTTTCACTGATGTCAGGGTCCATGAATTCTTTCAAAGCAGTGGTTGTTGTTGTTGTTTTTTTTCTCTTTAAAATCTGAACTTTTAAACACTATCTGCCATATAGTACACACATGAATTTGTAGAATGAGTAAATTTAAGAATAAACATTGATTCTACTTTTCTTTTTCAACAGTGGCAAACTGGTTCATTTGAGATAACTGAGGAAGATATATCTGGGTTACCTGAAATCCTTAACACTATAATG
>NW_027528798.1:766298-769922 GCF_008692635.1 Crocuta crocuta
CACAGACTGAAACAGGCTCCAGGCTCTGAGCTGGCAGTCAGCACAGAGCCCGACGCGGGGCTCGAACCCACGAACAGTGAGATCATGACCTAAGCGAAAGTCGGACGCTTAACCGACTAAGCCACCCAGGCGCCCCAAGGTAAATCATTTTTTAAATATTGAAGTTACTTAGAAAATACTACATAAATGGGACACTTGTAAATTACAGAATTAAAAACATGACAATTCTAGAAGTATTACTCCTTTATTTTTCAGCAAATATATCTTCCTTAAGTGTGAATATTCTTCTAAATATGTTGACATGGCTTTTGCAAACC
This sequence comes from Crocuta crocuta, assembly GCF_008692635.1. Classification (NCBI taxonomy): domain Eukaryota; kingdom Metazoa; phylum Chordata; class Mammalia; order Carnivora; family Hyaenidae; genus Crocuta; species Crocuta crocuta. Next base: position 766,616 of record NW_027528798.1, read on the forward strand.
TGCTGACTCTATTAACATTTTTTAGTATAGTGTCCCTTCTGATTATCAGAAACTTTGTGCTGTCTTAAATATCCTCTCTAGTTAGAAAATCTATAATGGAATAATTTAATTTGCTCATGATGATTAAAATTGTTGGGAGAATAAGCAGTAAACCAGAGAAATTCTAAAAGCCAAACAAAACTAGAAAACTTGACAACCCCCGTTGATGTCTAGATTTAAGGGCTGACTGGCTGACAGAATGGCTGATGGATTGGCAAAAGATTTGAATGTCTGCCTCCCAGGCTGAAGGGAGAGACTTATTGACCTGCTCAATCATTCCCTGGCTCAAAGGTTCACTGGCTGGTTGACTAGCTACTTGGCAGACAGACCAGTTAACTTGCTAACTGACTGTTCACTACCAACATGGATGGCCAGCTAACTAGCTTAGTGTCTGATTAAAGGGATTACCAGTAGCATGGCTGCCTGGTTCAGAGGTTGGTTGGTCAATGGCCTGACAGTGTACTTGACTAATTTCATAATAGTGCACAGGAATCCACATATTCTGGAGGTGTTTTCAGCTGCATACTCACACTCATTCGGACTGCCAGATTATGCAGAAATTCTGACCATGTTTGTATTGTCTGGGAATGCATAAAAGTCACAGCTCCACTGCAGAAGATGTGTTGCACCTGATATATTAAAAGTTCCAGTGTTTAATATTCCATAAGGAGAGAGCATTAGGGAAGAATTAGGGACTCAGTCTGTGGATAATTTTATGTGTTAGGGCAAAAATAAAAATAATTCCTCATGCATTTGCTGAAATCTGGAAGAGCCCAGCCTTAGGTGATGAGGGTGCACATGCTCATGAGTTAGCTGTCCCCCAAAGTCATCAGTTTTTCCTGTCCCATGTTAATGGGATGGATAATTAATTTTCCTGTGATGACATAGGTTGATATAATCAGACTTCATTACATCTCTCAGATAGTGAATATTGTAAAAAAAATTAAATAAATTAAGTAAGTGATTAAAGATCTCTGACATTATTCTTTCCATTAGAGAAGTGCTTCTTGCCATCCCAAGTTCTGATAAGACTATATGCTATTCTTCCTTGCCCACCTACCGCCTAATAATTCTGGTCCAAACTGTATCTAGAGAATTAGAAGATGGATTTAACAAGATACACTACACTATATTCTTACTGAGGAGTTCCCCAGCTCTAAGGATCAGTTTGAAATCAAATTTCTTGAGGTCCCACCCCCTTTTTTTTTCCTTTGCCCTAGGAGCCTGCCCACCAGAAAATGAAGATAATGAATTAGCAAAAACATAGGGTGCCTGGGTGGCTCAGTCCATTTAGTATCAGACTGGATTTCTGCTTAGGTCATGCTTCCAGGGTTGTGGGTTCATGCCCTGTGTCGGGATCCACGCTGAGCATGGAAACTGCTTAAGATTCTGTCTCTCTTTCTGCCTCTCTCCATGCTCTCTCACTCTCTCTCTAAAATAAAAACTTGAGAAGAGCTGAGAAAGAAAAGAAAGAGGAAATAACTAGAGAAAAGAGGAAAGAAGGAAAAAAGGTTGAACTCAATGGTTCAACTCCAGATCTTCTATCCAGACATATTCAAATTTGTCATTAGACTTCTCAATAATGTGATTCAATTTGTGATACATACCTTCTTACCCTGAACGAGTTTTTGAGTTTTGTCATTTGTAATCAAAAGGGTTTTGACATATAGGAATCCAGTTCCATGAAATAAATTTAGATGTTTTAATAAATATTAAACACCCACAGGGTACAGATAATACAGTAGTAATGCACTGTTTTAATGGAAGGACATATAAAGAAAAGATAAATATTACTATTATGAACTAAAATGTTTAAATTCATAACAATTTATGAAAAAACAACTATCAGTATCACAAATATAAATATCATTTAATAGCCCCTATCAAAAATAGAATTGATACACTGAAGGGCTTTGACAAGTTTGCATAAGAAAAAGTTTGGATGAAAGTATTTTCAATAAGACTCTTTCAATTTATTTTTTGATTATCCTAATGGAGCCATTGTCTTTATTTCTTCTTTGAATATATTAAAATATTTAAAGATTAATCAACATAACAAAAAATCACTAATTTTGCACAGATATTTCTACTCTCTGCTATTTTCTCTCAGAATATCTTTGATCTCAGGTTATTGTGTGCTCCTTCATCAGTGTTTCTGAATCACTTAATAATCTCAGAATTTGTCATAATTCACCATAATAATCATTGTGTGGATGTTTTTGTGTATGTCTCACTAACTATGAGATCCTCTTGGATGAAAGATATTTATTTTACATCTTATAATTATCACATATTTGTCCAATATTCAATACATGCTTCATGGTCTATAAATGCTAATTTTGTCTTAAATAAATGTTAGTTCAAATGCTCCTATCTGGCCCCACTCCTTCAATAAAGTCTTTCTTTCATGATATGGACAAAAATGAATTTATATCCTGGAAGGAAAGTTCTGGCTCTCAAACTTGAATCAGGCAAGACCAAGGTATAATACTTTTCAAGTTAACTTTGATGTAGTCCAAGGTTTGTTGAATGGCAGTGGAGACCCAAAAGAATGGATACAGAAGGAAAATTATGTGATAATGATGAGATATTGAATATGAAAAATGAGATATTGGAAAAATTAAGGATGATGTCCTCTTCTCCTAAGCAACTAGATTCAAACCAAGCCTTTATATTGCAAAGCCATTTTTCTTTTGGCTCTCCTGAAATTCCATTTATGATGAATATATTTAAGCCATGTTGCATTTTATAACTATTGCAAGATAAGGTTTACATATGCTGAAGTGGGCAATGGGGAACAAGAGGCTGATTATGTTTATTTCCAAATTCTCAGAATACACCCTCTTTCTGTTCCATAGTATCAGGGAAGTTTGAGGGCTTTCTGGCTCATACACAAAAATTTTCCAAAAGAAACTCAATCATCATTTATGAAATATGTTCTAAGTGCCAGGCAAGACATTTTAAAACATGCTCTCAATTAATATTCCCAGTAAACTCATTATGTATATATTATATAACACATATATACATATAAATTCCAATTTTAGATAAAACAGGATAAATTTGTAAAACAACTGGAGTTTTACTAAAGATTAGTTTTGACTAACTGAATCTTGTTCTTTTACAAAACATTACATTTGTCTCCCAGTAATAAAAGCATTTGCCATTATTTTTTTTTATTTTTTTTATTTTTATTTATTTCTAGGAGAGAGAGAGACAGCGTGAGCAGGGGAGGGTCAGAGAGAGAGGGAGTCACAGAATGAAACAG
>NW_027528798.1:770477-791988 GCF_008692635.1 Crocuta crocuta
CACAGAGCCCGACGCGGGGCTCGAACCCACGAACCGCGAGATCATGACCCAAGCGAAAGTCGGACGCTTAACCGACTAAGCCACCCAGGTGCCCCTGCCATTATTTTAAGAAGAGTAAATTCAAGGGAAAAGAGTTGAACCCATAAAAAAAGAAACTTTGAAATTTTCAATTATATATATTTATGAGGAGGCTCAAATAAGAACTAGTGAATAAAGCCTTTTTTCCTTGTCTTAAATGATAGTTTCCCAAGACTTGTTCCTTCAAATGGCTTGAGTCCTTTCTATCTGAATGGTTCTTGGCGGAAGGAATGAAAGAGCTTCAAGATGACACAGTTCAAGAGTTAGTGCATAAATCAGGCAGCATGAATGATCCCATTACCTGGTCATGGATCCCTGCCTGCAAGGAGCTTTTGCTAAAGGTAAATCCACAAATGCATCAACATAGGGAGGACCTTCTAAAAGTCAAGGCTTGATGCTAATATAAGATGATGGGATGTGTGCGGTGACACAGGACAGATTGGAGTCCTCTGTGGTAGGAATTTATCACTTCAGATATGGCTTCTCTTTGCTCTTATATAAAGGTGACAAAAGAATGCTATAAGGCAGATAGGAGTAAGAAGTCCAAATGATATTAGGAAGAATATGGAGATATTCAAGAGACAAGAAACACCTCAGGTGAGCTCTCTGGGTGAATGAAGTAAAGCAGAACACCACATGGTTCATTTAAGCTTTGGAATTCATGGCCCATTCTCCAAGATTTCTTGTGCCAGGCATCGATCATAGATTTAATAATTTTTGTAATGTAAATGTATGTGTATTTCAGATGATTTATTTATTTTCATCACTAAAATGTGGGTTATAAAACATGACATATCTTGTATTTTTTGGATAAATTCAGTCAGGTACGGCATGAAAAATAATGACCCCAAGATAAAAATATTAGGTAAATTTTGATCAGGACACATGACAATCCAGATGTTATGCTAAATGCTTCATGTGATCTATCTTAATCAAAAATAGTAAGTCCTGAAAGTGGGTATATTTGCCATCACTATTAAACTGATGAATAAGAATGCCTGATAAATGTATACCCAGAAAATCCAGATCACAGCTCAATCAAGCTCAGTCTAGAGTAATTAAAAAAAAAAAAAGGAACTAACATCTATTAAAGGCCTTCTATATGCCAAGGGGTGTTGTGTCTTCTACTGATGTCATCTGTAAAACCGCATCAGTTCTTGTGCATTTGGATCACAGTTCTCTGTTTACAGAGTAACAAAGTTACGCTCTTGAGGAACGATTAAACATTTTCGTATCACAGAGGCCATAGGTGGAAAAAAAACTTTCTACAAAATTATTTCAAAGTCCAAACCCTTTTCACTATGTCATAATAAATAGGTAAGAGATTGGTACCCACTGGATCCTTGGTAAAACATGTTTAGGCTATTTTCTTCTGTCTCATTTACTTTTATTTTCAAATGGAAAAAAATTATGTTTTTTGAAATATGTGATTTGTACTTGTGTGAATATATGCAATGTCTTGCATATTGTAAGCACTCAACATTAATTAAATGAGTGAATAAGCATGTAACAGAGAGAGGGACATAAGTCAATGGTTTGGAATGTTTAATGTACTAGGGAGATTCATGGTCTTATTTCATAATAAGTGAGTAGTGAAGATCAGATTAATTTTTTCCCTTCTGCTGCCTCTGTACTGCTAAGTTTCAGAAGGTTAAAGTCCTAGAGTCTGTGGCAAACAACTGTGAGAGCTCACATTAGTTGTTCAAGTGAAAACTCTATTTTATTTATGGCATTTGTTGTTCTTTATTATATGTATTTCTTTGTCATGATAAAAATGCTTCTGAATTTTTATGAAATATTCTAGCAGTTTTAAGGTCATGAAGATATATCCTAAGTTCAATCTATGATTTAGTTTGCTGGTTAGTTTGAGATTTTCCTGAGAACTTGCTGTTGAAGATGTTTGTTATTTGTTATTAGAACATTTTTAAACGGAATTTGTTATTTTCCAATGTACTTAAGTCAGTATTTTTAGTATAAACATGGATATCTAAGCTTTTTTTTAAATAAAGGTTAATACCTGGGCACACAGTTTGATTTTATTTCATAAGAAATATTACTAGAGCTACTAGGGACTCAGACAGCACAGGCAGAACTTGGTGTCTAAGAGGATGTGCCCTGAGATTGCTTTGCCTGGGTTCATATTTGTCATTGCCTATTGTAACCTTGGGCAAGTTATTTATACCCTTTGTATCTCAGCTTCTTTCTCTGTAAAATGGATTTGATTGTAGCAGGTAACCCAAAGATTAAATTTGCCGCTACACATAAAATAAGTGCTTCTGTTAGAAATAGCCAACACTCAAGTTGTTTTGTTTTTTGGTGTTTGTTTGCCACAACAATTCACTATATATGTAATCCATATTTGTTTAGCTCTAACAGGCACTTAAATATTTAAGCACTGTACTTGCTTGGTTATTTTATTTCATTTACATTGGATTTGAGCTGCAGACAGCTAGATTAATCACATTCTCAGTCTATAGTACACTATTATCTTCACACCATTATTAAGGCACATCTTCTTATTTATCTTTCCTTTTCAAATCCAATCACCCTTTCTTTTTGTACCTGTAATAGAAAACTACTCTTTGTACATGTAAAATGCCTATTTTGGAATATCTTAAATCTTACAGAAACATTACACAAATAGTACAGAGTTCCTATATACCCTTCACCCAGTTTCTTCTACTGGGAAAAAATCTTAAATAACAATACAGCAACTATTAAAACTAAATAAATAAAATTGGGATGATATTATTAAGTAACTATAGAGTTTGTTAAGATTTTAGCAGTTTTTCCGTTACCACACTTTTTTTTCCCCCTTTCTGTTTTAGAATCCAATCCAGAAGCCTTGATACCTCTTACTAGAGAATGGTATTTTAGAAACCAATATCTAAGCACTTTGTGTGCTATTACTACTGGATACCATTGCTTCTAGACCTTCTCAGCTAAATGTGATGAGTCATGTATGCATGTGTAATGGTATGCATTTACATGTTCGGTAATCTGTTTAGATGTGTGTGAAACGTGCAAAGTAGTGTTTCTTTTTATATATGTTTACACATATTTTTCCTATAAATTGTACAGTTCTCATAGGTATTTTTTCACTTAAAACTGGACTGTTAATCAAAATATGTGGCTTTATGCAAGTAAAATGGAAAAATGCTGTATTCAAATCCAATATATGTAAATATAACATAAAGTCTCCAAATAGTACTTCTTAGTATTTAATGAAATGCACATGCCATAACTTACATATTCTACTAATGATAGATTTCTTGTTTGCTTCCAACTCCTATCAAAAACATGCCTAAGATTAGAATGTGGTTTATAAAAGAGAAGGCATCTTGAAATATATCAGTTATGTTTAGATTAGTAGAGAGAACTATCTCATTTTAAAGAGAAATACCTAAACTGAAATCCCAGTTCATACCATTTACAGAAACAACTCCCTTGGAATATCCTCATATATGAATCCTTATGATCATTCACACTAATGTCTTGTAGGGATGACACATTCAACAGAGTGATTTGTAAGTCTAGGGAATATATATACTAATGGCCATTGCTCTTTGGAATGGCCACACTGGTTTACAATCCAAAGAGCATCCAGAGCCTTTTTATTCCCTCACTTTCTCAAGCATTAACCAGCTTTCTGCTCTACCAAAATGATAATGCAAAGTGGTCTCCTTTTGTTCTGTACATTTTTATTTTGTGGATTGTACTTTTTGTCATATATCTGTCATGCATTTCTATTACCTATGTTACTTTGCTATTTATATAACGTACCATTTTTTTTACCCCATCACTTTTTTGTTTTGCAGCAAAACATTGTAAAATTCAAGTTATTATTCATTTTCAGTTTTAAATTTTGCAAGTAACTTGTCCCAATTTGACATATGTCTGTTATATTTATCTGCTTTCATGTTTCAAAAAGAACAATTTAAATCTGATGCAGTTTAACCTGGCAAATTCTCCTTGTATAGTTTGTATTTTCTAGGGACTGATATAATAAATCTTCTTTATCTCAATGAACAATGATATTCTCTCATTTATTATATTTATAATTATGAAAATCATATTCAAATATGTAAGCCCTATAAGGTTTATTTCTGCATTTTAATTTTCCATATAATAATAGCTCTTTCAGTGTATCCATAAACTAATCAGTTCTTTCCTAGGTGAGTTTTGTTGTCCTGTGTCTATTATAAACTAAGTTTTCAGACATAGGAGGTTCTGGGTTCTGGGTTCCATTTCATTTTTTGTCTATTACAGCAAAAGTAACTATTTCTTTAATTTATTTTAGAATAAATTTTATTTATTTAATTTTGAGAGACAGCAAGCACAAATAGGGGCAGGGCAGAGAGAGAGAGAGAGAGAGAGAGAGAGAGAATCCCAAGAAGTCTCCACATTGTCAGTGTAGATGCTCAACCCACTAGGCACCCCTAATACTTCATTTAGATAATATTTTAAATCAGATACAGCAAACCTCTCTGCTCATTCAAAATATTCATGATTGTCTCTAACTTTCATGAGTCTTTTTTCCCTACATAAATTTCTACAAAGTATAACTGAAATTTTATTAGACCTCACCATATTTGTAACAGTGTTTGAGGAATAAATGGTAACCTTATATTCAGATATCTTGTTTGTCAACATGTAATATCTCTTTTTTCATTAAGATACTACCAGTTTCTTCAGTCTTGTAAACTTCTCAACAATAGTGACATCTCCTAATTGTATCTCCTATGCTGTCTATAGAACACTCCTAAATTCATGAATGAAATCATCAGTTCAAAAAACAATATTATGTTGATTCAGACATCTGGAGTTCAAGTTATAATTCTTTCATCAACTGTGACTTTAAAAAAGGCACTGTGCATATCTAACCTCAATTTGCTTTAGATAATAAATTAATAATATATTTAATAGTTTACTGTAAGATTCTGATGAAAATATCTGCATATCTAGCATAGATTCTCACCAATGCATAATAATAAATAATCACATTAATAATACATGATAATATTAGTGTTCTCAGTATCCCACCATTTGTCACCTGGATAAATTCTACATAAACATCTACATGAACATTGACATGGATAACATCATACATATCAAATCATTTTATGTTCATTGTGGTATCAGTGTTATTTCTGATAGATTTAAATGGGTACATACTAGTTCTAGAAGATGATATATTTATAATAGTGTTTTTAGGGAGTTTTTACATGTCAGATCTGCAGTAACTGCATTACAGGAAAATAGCAATCAAAATGAACAACACCCGACATATTGAGTGAAAATATTACTACTATGTTATAGATGATTAAATTTTGCAACAGCAATTTTCATTTAAGTGCCCAACTTCACATAGCTTGATCTGAGATTTAAACTCAGGTGTGCTTAAATTCACAGCTTCTGCGCTTTGAAATACTAGGCAGAACTATTAACCATGAGCGTTTTCCTTCTGCTATAATTATTGTGGAACGAAGGGGCATTTAGACAAAGTTTTTAACCATTAGTGGAAAAGAAGGGATATTTTGTAGTTTAATCTCAGGCAGCAGAACATTATAAAGAACAATTTCCTACTGTCTGAGGCTTCCATTTAATTGAAGATGTCTCTCTCTTTCTTTGTTCTGTTTAATACTCTTTGCCTGCCATTACAATTCTCTTCAGAAACTAAGGGAAAAACAGGCTAGAGAGTGGAATTTGTTTACGGAAAAGCATTCTACAGTGCTGTCAGCTCAGCTGCATGAATTGAAGAACTTACTGTGTGAGAGGGAATTTAATGCTAACACCTTGGGACCCATTGCCCAACCATGGGTTTTGTCAGGCAAACATATGCAGCCTCTGGGAAAATGCATGTACTTTAGCAAGAACTTTTTAGAGTCATAGTTTGAAACTTCCACGGGTCTAAAAGTGTCTTATTGCCTTCTCCTATATTACATGGACAGCAGTCGTAATTCATTCATATGCCGCAGAACTCATTCATGATTTGTGTTATGTTTGGTCATAAACTTTCTGACATACTTTTTATTAGATCTAATATAAATTACTCACTGAAGATTACACTCAGGTTGCAAAAATGGTAAGCATATTTTGGTCAAGATGCCCATTCATTTAATCTTTGTGCTTTCAGTTCTAGTATTTAGTAAATAATTTTCTACTGCCTGTTCGGAATAATTTGGCAATGAATTTTACATCATGTCACATGACTGGACATACCTTAAAGACAGAGACCAGGTCAAGTCATGTGTGAGAATGACCAGGGAAAGTTCAATAAAAGCTCAGTGGAGAAATGGAAAGCAAATGCATGCAAGTGACCTAAGCTGTAGTTTTGGTCCAGCATTATCCTATGTGCTATGACAAGGAAGTTGCTTTTTCTCTCTGTACCTTAGTCATTCCCCATAGTGGTAGGTGGGTAGAGACACAAACTTACACCATACTTCCCTAAAAAATGGCAATAAATAATGCTTCCAGATCTTGACCTGGTACCTCTTGTACTCTCTCCAAAATGTGCGTTCCCAGCCGTGCTGTTTTGTCCTGGTTAGGAACATCTATTTCCTAACTTGATTGACTTTTTGGCTTTGTGTCTTGAGGCTATCCTTTATCCCCATCGTAGTATTGACATAAAGATAGAACTTATACTCTTTCCATGATTTCCACAATAAAATAACAAAAGAAACACTAACAACAAAGAAAATCTCAACCACAATTACAAAGACAAACATAACTTTTGCACCGCTAGATTGTCTATACGATAAAGCTTTTTTAGAGAACATATCAAAATTACATCCTCAAAACCCAGTCCCACCCAATTAAAATTAGAATAAAATATTTTCCTAATAATATTTTAGTATTAGCATACTAAATCATATTTCTGTTTTTAGAAATCTGTAGGAAACGTATGGCACCAATTATCAGGTAATTTGTCTACTTAATTTCTGTTTCTCCTCTTATCTCTCTAGCAACCTCAATCATTTCCCTGTGTTTCCTTGCCCATTCCTCACCTGCACCTCTCTCCCACATTGCTCTGTGCTTCTCCGCCATCCTTCCCTAATATGAATCACATCTAAGCAAGCACACACTTTATTCACTTATTATCTATATTGTTTTCCTGTCTCTACCCACATTCCTAGTAGACTATATGCCAAAAGAGGAATGTGATTTCTATCTTTATTTTTTACCAACGGACTCCAGTACTTACAACAGTTCCTTAATTCGCAATAATTACTTGGTAAACACTGGTCCAGTGAATGAAGGGACAGATCACTTCTGGGAAATTCTAAATTCTTTTATGACAAGCAACTCAGGACACACTCCATTACAATGAAAACTAAAGTCCTCTTTTTTTTTTTTTTACTCTTTCTTCTTTTATTTTGTCACTGCTGCCGCTGCCATTGCCATCTTCTTCCTTCTTCCTCCTCCACCTCCTCCTCATTATTATTATTATAATATTATTATTTTTATTTTCATTTTGGCTTTCTTTTTCCTTAAACAAAAGTCACCATTCTTGAAATGCAGTTTGGTCTTGGATATTTTTATTTATTTGATTTTTAAAAAAAATATTTGGTTATGGCATGCATGGTGTCTACCCTGGCCTTTGATTTTCTTTTCAGGAGGCAGATGTTAATCTCATGCATGAGTGGTTTCTATCTACATATGAGCACAGTGTCTGCCAAAGTACTTTCCTTAGATGAATGGCCAACTCCTAACCAACACACTAGTTAAGAGTTGGTTTTCCAAGTCTTGCCTTGTTTTGTTTCCTCCATCTCATACAGGGTGCTTAAACTCTTAAAAGGTAACAGCAGATGTTTCTCAGTCACAACATAAAGGAAAAACCATATGTATGGATCACCTACACTGGAAATTTGACTTTAGCAAGAAGTTCTATCATGTACACCAGATGTCCATCATGCTTCTATTATACACGAGCATGTTTTTAAAAACCATCCTCTACCACCCTTATACATCTGTGAACTTCATTTTTTATTATTTTCATGTTTATTTATTTTTGAAGGAGAACAAGACAGAGCATGAGCAGGGGAGGGGCAGAGAGAGAGGGAAACACCGAATTCGAAGCAGGAAGGCTCCAGGTTCTGAGCTGTCAACGCAGAGCCTAACACAGAGCCGTAATGACCTTAGCCAAAGTCAGATGCTTAACTGATTGAGCCACCCAGGCACCCCTGTGAATTTCATTTTTTAAATATACTATGTCCATACATCTTTTTTTTATCTCTGTAAGAGAGAGAGAGAGACAGAAAGAGAGAGAGAGAGAGAGAGAGAGAGAGAGAGAGCGTGAGCAGGGGAGACTCAGAGAGAGAGGGAGATACAGAATCTGAAACAGGCTCCAGGCTCTGAGCTGGCTGTCAGCACAGAGCCTGACACGGGGCTCAAACCCACGAACTGTGAGATCATGACCTGAGTTGAAGTCAGACGCTTAACCAACTGAGCCACCCAGGCGCCCCATTAATATACTATGTCCATACATTTGTGGGCATTAATATAAGTTTTTATCTTGCATTTCTATAAGATCTAGTACCAAGGATTCTGTAATATAATGCTTAAGAGCATGAATTTTAAAATTATAGAAAGCTACATTCAAATTATGCTTCTGAAAACTTATCTTCAATTCTGTCAAAACTAGTTTGAACTGGGGATGTAACCTGTCTGTTTACCATTTCCCTTGCACTTGGCATAGGGTGAATGAACCTGCTTACATCACAGGAACTCTGTGAGAAGTTTGCATGAGATGACACACAGAGTTCCCAGCCCATCACCTGACAGCTTAATCTCATTCAGTAGAAGCTATTAACTTTATAACTATGAAGTGTGCCTTTGCACACTCATTTGTATAGCAAAGAAGTATAAATTTCCATTTGAATTGTAGCAGTCATTTCAAATACAGAGTTTACCTCTTTGCAGCATATATTTCTGCATGCATATGTACATACAGCATAAACAACATCAAGTGATCTAAGAACCTATCCTTTAAATCCCAATGTGCAGAAACCAGAAGACCATTTTTTCACAAAACTTAAAACCCTACACATAAAAAAAACTATTTGAAATAAAAATCATGAAGGTTATTTTGCCAGTTCCTATAATGAAATCAGTGACAATGAGGCAAAGTTCTAAAAATGAAGGATGGGATGGAGAAGATGATGATGTTTCTGGTTCTTGGCAAAGCAGAGACCTGAAGTTCCACTTTAGCGACATCACTCTCCAGTGGATATGTGATTCCTAATGTATTCTCTTCTCTCTGATTTAACGCCTTTTTTAATGTTTATTTGAGAGAGAGAGACAGAGAGAGAGAGAATGGGAGAAGGGAAGAGAGAACCAGGGAGACACAGAATCTGAAACAGGCTCCAGGCTCTGAGCTGGGCTCAAACTCAGGAATGGCAAGATTGTGATCTGAGCTGAAGTCAGGTGCTTAATCGACTGAGCCACCCAGGTGCCCCAAAGCCTATTCTTTTATTGTCTTATCTGTTCATGAGCCTACCTCACTATTCTAGTCTATTTCTAGCTCTCAATATACTGTAGTGGTTAGTAGCACAAATTCTGATATCTATTGTAAAGGTTCTTTGCACCTTCTCCGTTCGGCTTAGGTGAGTGTTTTAGTAAGCCACTGCTAGTTTTGTTTAGCCTTGCAGAAACAATTGTAGCAGAGTTTGTTCCCCTTTGTGATCTACAAGAGAAAGCTTTGGACTTATCCAATTTGTAAAAAACATGAAGTTTACACATTTGTTGTCCCCAAACATCTAATAAGTAGTGAAATCTTCAAAAATATTGAGTCTCACTTGGCAAATTATCAGAATTCAAAATCTAAGCAACTGACATTCTCTTTCTCCCTGACAAATGGAACAAGTTAACATGTGATGTGGATGCCACTTAAAAAGGTTTCACTCCAAGGATATTTTTGTTCAAGAAATCAAAGTGTGGCCTTAAGAGAAAGTAAATTGGATCAGAGATGTGTAGAGCAAATTGGGCCCACTCAGTGCAATGTCTCTGGGGTGAGAACAGTCAGTTGACTGTTTTCAGGAATTCACATATAAAGCAAGAGTTAAAAGGTATATATTTTTTCCACTCAAATTCAAATTATTGAGTTGGCATCAGAATCAAATTTAAAAAACAAAACAAAACTGAGAGCCTACTGTGCCATGAGCCATTTTTTTCTTACAGAGTAATTGACTTCTTTTTATGAATAGCTACATGCGTTTTAACATATATACATATATACATATATATATATATGTATATATGTACATGTAACCTTCACAACAATCAAGATACAGAACAGATTCATTGTCCTCCCAAATTCATGCCCCATCCCTATCACCTGGGAATTACTAACCTGTTTTCTGTCCTATTTGCAGCAAACTTTTCTGGAATGTCTAGGTACTGCATTAAACATTAGGATTACAGAAACTATAAAAAACTATTGGATTATAGACAATGGTTTTCTAAGTATGATCCCAGAACCATTAGTAACAGCACAACCTGGAAACTTGTTAGAAATGCAAATTTTGGGGGCGCCTGGATGGCTCAGTCCGTTGAGTGTCTGACCTTGGCTCAGGTCAGGATCTCATGGTTCAGTTTGACAGTTCAGCTCTGCATGGATCTCTGTACTGTCAGCTCAGAGCCTGGAGCGTGTTTCAGATTCTGTCTCCCCCTCTCTCTGCCCCTTCTCATCTCACACTCTGTCTCTCTATCTTTCAGAAATGAATAAATATTTAAAAATAATAAAAGAAATGCAACTTCTTGGGTCCTACCCCAGACCTACTCCATTAGAGACTTTGAAGTTGGAGACAAGCACGCTGTGTTTTAATAATTTTTCCAAGTAATTATAATGAGCCCTTGCATTTGAGGACAAGTGGGCTACACATTTACCAGCCTGCTCTGCTGTCTGTAAGAAAATGTGGGCTCGTGTCAGCGGCTCTAACCCTGGTTGCCATCCTAGACTTAGTTGACATTAAAAAACACCAATGGCCCATTAAATTGGATATCATTGAAGAGAGAACTAGTATTCTGAGATATATATTTTTAGAGGTTATTACATCACCAGGGTTGATACACATTGTGACACGTTACAAAACTATGCATAACTGATCCCATTTGATACCTCAAAGCAGTAAAATAGGGCTCAGTTTGGGAACATTTTAAGTTATTTATTCTTTCTTTCCCTCCTTCATTTAGCAGTCTGTTAGCAGCTGCTTTGTGCTATGCACATTAGACAAAATATTACCAATGTGTTTAGGTAGCTCAGTCGATTAAGTGTCTGACTTCGGTTGAGGTCATCATCTCATGGTTCATGAGTTCAAGCCCTGCATTGAATTCTGAGCTAACAGCTCAGATTCTGGAGCCTGCTTTAGAATCTGTGTGTCCCTCTCTCTTTGCCACTCTCTTGTTCCCTCTCTCAAAAACAAATAAGTATCAAAGAAATATTAGCAGTGTAGTGGAATGCAAGACATAAACATACTCTTTTAATAAGGAATGCATCTTATGAACACAGGCTAGCTATCTTTAGGCTAGCCCCACAATTTTCTCTGTCATGATTCAAGTTGGATGGTTTGTGTCTGTTCTGCATGCAGAATCTGGAGAATTTGCACTGAGATTTTGTTCCTAGGTGCCTGGTACTTCTAAAACTCTTCCTAAAGGCCCTGGGAATATGCCAACCTTTGATTCAAGAATGAACAGAAATAGGCTTTTGAAGGCGGTTACTATCATTATGAGAATGGGTAGTGTTGCTGGCAAAAATTTAACATTATGTAGCATTATGATTACAGAGATATCTACATTGTTAATGGCTTTTCGTTTTCTTTTTTTGAAATTTATTTTGAGAGTGAGTACATGAGCGGGGGGTGGGTGGGGGCAGAGAGAGAGAGGGAGAAAGAGAGAAAATCCCAAGAAGGCTCTGCGCCGATGTAGAGCTCAGACTAACAAACTGCAAGATCATGACCTGAGCTGAACAAGAGTTGGGCGCTTAACCAACTGAGCCACTCAGGTGCTCCAAAGGCTTTTCTGAGTGAATAGTGGAGTTACTACCTATTCTCTATGAACCAGAAATTCAGTAAACTGATGGAGGGCAAAAAGCTAATACTGTCACCATGTCTTAATGAAGGCAGATTCAGAAACAAAGGTAGTGGCTTGAAATGTCTATTTCCTTTTAGAAAAGGAAAAATCCCAGCTTTGTAGATAACCTACCCCCACACGGTAGTGGGGGTTACTTTGGTAATTCTTGGGTCTTTTCTTCAGTGGAAAAACTGTGAGGATTGCAGGCTCTACTTAGAAGGTTTGGATGGATAGACAAACCTTGAGATATAATAGTATATGAAGAATGCCTCTTGCAAATGGTACCTCATCAAAACAGGCGAATTGTGGGCAAGCAAATGTGACATACCTCGATAGCTGATATAACTTCTGCTGCAATAATTACATTTTTAAACTTAAGTTATTCATCTTTTGAAAATAAAATTAGGAAGATTCAGATAATCAATGTTAATATACATATTCTACAAATGAGTGCTTTTATAATAAGGCCCTTGTGTTCAGGCTAAATAGTGTATCATAAAGAGCCAGAATTTTGGATGAGACATCATGGGGTAAGGTAGCATGTCATCTATCAGACCTGTTTATCTCATTACATGTATCCAACTATCCTCTCTGATACTAACCATTATAACTAACTACTCTCAAACTTGATCTACAGAAAAGGGGATAAAATAGGGTTATTCAGTTTGGGCAATCTCTCTTTTTTTCTCTTTAAGAACATCTCTGGATAAATAAAAACATTCTAGCCTTCCACTTACTACTTTTCACGTGATTTTCAACTTTATGATATATATATATACACATCCCTGAACTCTGATAAAGATGCTCTGTGAGGTTTATAAACTCTTTCCAGCAATGAACTTGAAAGTATTCCAAATGTCTGGTAAGACAGAAGGGTTCCAGACAAATGATGTGCAAATCTTTTGGTGCACGTGCTTTCTGTCTTTATCTAGTTAAAAATGCTTGCACTTAGCAGTCATTTGCATATTATATAGACATTTCCCCTGATATTTTTAATCTTTGACACTTCATATCATTATTAAACCAATCACTGTAACACCTACTTCAAAAAATGATACATTATATCCCTTGAGTTTAGCAATCATAGAACAATCTCAGTCCATCATCATATGAATTATTACAACACTATTTGATATGTGTACCAAAAAGGGAAAAGTACTCTCTTGTCTGAACTTTTTAAGACAATCGCGTTAGGGCTGAACTGTACAGCACTCTCATGTCAATTATAAAGACATTATTCAATGGGTCTACTCAATGCATTTGACTTACAGTTAACCCCACAACTTCACTATTAACTTTACTTTCTACTTCTTTTAGTATTTGACACATCCTCAAAGATTGGTAGGGTCTTTGAAATAGACTTAGCAATCAACTAGCACAGGGTTTGCCAGAGTGGGGGATGTGAAAGTGGGGTGTAAATCAGTATGATTTTCAGCAGAACACAAGATGGTTTCAGATGACATGCTGGCAAGGCAATAATTAACCTTGAATCTTATAGTGAGAAAGTTATTCTCATCTCAACTTTCTTTCATTCCCTTTGGATACATCAAGAAGAATGAATCAGTGTGTTGCTAATGCATCTTTAACACTTACGTGGCTTCAACATTTGCCATTATAATCAAGATAGAGTGGAACCTGAGGCTCAGTGCCTTATGCTGGAGCAAGATGAAGGTAAAGGTATATATTTGTCATTTGTAAAGTTTTAGTAATCTTCTTATATAAGGTAAGTAAACATGATTGTTTTCTATTATTGTAATGATAAAAAATCTATTTAACTATATTTATGATTTAAACAATGATTTAACTTAAAATTATCCACAAATAATAAAGATAGTGTACAGAAATAGCCAACATCATGACAATAGTTAATATTAGGAAAACATATTTGGAAAAACATGACCTAGTATGACACACTCATTTCACACCTGGAAGGCTGAATTCTTGAATAAACAAAGTTGTTAGGGACAGACTGTGTCCTGTTCAAATTCATCTGTTGAAGCCCTGACCATAAATTCCTAAAAATATGACTATATTTGTAGACATGATCTTTAAAGAGGTAATTAAGGTTAAAAGAGGCGGTAAGGGTGGGTTCTAACCAAATCGGAGTTCTTTCAAGAAGAGAAAATTTGTGCACAACAAAGAGATACCAGGGATATAAGCACACAGAAGAAAGGCCATGTGTGCTTCCGGAGGCAGCCACTTACAAGCCAAGGAGAGAGGCTTAAGGAGAAGCTAAATCTTCCAAGTTCTTGATCATGGATTTTCAGCACCTGTAACTGTGATAAAATAAGCGTCTGTTGTTTAAGCCACCTAGTTCATGATATTTTGTTACAGCAGCCTGAGCTGACTAACGCAGTGATCAAAAATTTAGTCAGGAGAGGAAAGTCACCATTTGAACACATGTTTCCTCACTCCTTTTTAGCCACTCATTGAGAATTATTTGTTCTTCATTTATAGAAGCTAGACTGTCTTGGGAACTCCACAGGCAAATGAAAATAAGACAGTCCCTGGGCTTGATCATATGTGAAATATATTAGTAATAACAGTTAGTAATTATGCACAGTCCTAATATGCATATGAAACGGGAAAACAATTGCTGTAATCAAAATTTTCTTGATTATGGATGGGAATGATAGCATCTCAGTAATATACACCATGGTTCTCAACTTAAAGTGATGGTGTTCCCAAGGGACCAGTTGGCAACATCTGGAGACATTTTTGGTTGTCATGACTGGCCGTGGATGGTGGTGCTAATGGCATCTTGTGTGTTGAGGGCATAGAGGTTGCTAAACATTCTACAATGAATAAAGCTGTCCTCTGCAACAAAGAATTCTATGGCCCAGAATTCCAATAGTGCTGAGGTTGAGAAGCCCTGTTGTAGGGAGAACAGAATGGTAGAAAATAATCAGACTCAATTTGGTATGAATTCAAGATCCATACTCTTGCCATGTAATCCAAAGTTAGTGCAGAAGTGAAATCATTAAAAACATGGGTGCTTGAGGGGCGCCTGGGTGGCTCAGTAGGTTGAGCGTCCAAATTCGGCTCAGGTCATTATCTCGCCATTCGTGGGTTCGAGCCCCAAATTGGGCTCTGTGTTGACAACTAGCTGGGAGCCTGGATGGAGCCTGCTTCGGATTCTGTATCTCCCTCTCTCTCTGACCCTCCCCTGCTCGTGCTGTCTCTCTCTCTCGGAAATAACTTAAAAAAAAATGGGTGCTTGATTAAAACATGCTCTAGTTTTGCCTTTTGTAAAATAATTAAAAGACATTCTTTGTATTCAGAGGAATCAGGTTGAGATGATACATGTGCAGAACATATATAAGCTGCTATAAATTATCTACTATTTCAATTATGTTAGACAGCATAGGCTGTCAGTTTTTAAAGAACTAGGATTCATCTGTTTGTCCCAAGTCCTACGTATAACTTCAGGAATATATTTATCATTTATTTATTTATCTCTTTATTTATTTATTTATGTTTGTTTGTAATAAATTACCCAACTATTGAGTGAGTGCATACATGAAGTGGTTCCTAAGTTAAGTAACCTAACTTATTTCCTTATTTATAATATCAAAATTTAATATCTATCTGATGGATGTGGTCAATGAGTAGCCTAGAATCTGACATAGGGGAAGAAAAATTTGATATAAAACTTGTATTTTTGATTCATTTAAGTAATGTTTGCTTACATTGAAGTGGTGTCTTAGAATACTTGTTTTTAGGAATAAAGATACAGATATAAATTTGGGGTATATTTTGTATGCTTAATTCATCAATTAATTCAAGTAGTTACAGAAATATTGTTGAACTTGTAGACAGGTTTTTTTCTGCTATTACTCTTTTTCTCTTGAACAGATGGATGGTTTGTCATCCCAATGGATGCCCCAAGTCCTGCTCATTAAAATTCTCTTGCTTTGTGGGCTGTGTGCCTTCATGCTTCCCTCAGGTCTACTGAGTAAAGAGAAGATATCCTTTAATACTTAGTCACACTGCTTAGAACCTAGCATCCAATAACGCCCCGGAATGATTTTCACATATTGGTAATATTAACACAAACAAGGAGTAAGTGTACCTACAACCATTTTCAAGTCTATAGTGTAAACTCATCCTGGAAGCCAATATTTTTTTTTCTAAATTCTTAATGTATGATTTAAATGTGCTCAGTAGCAATATGAAATTATTTCTCTACATATAGGCACTCATGTTAAATCATTTTGTCAGAATTCTAAAATGGTCCCATATCCTAAGATATCAGACCTGTATTTTCAGAGATAATCAGTTTCCTCAACAACCTATATGCTGTTCTTATGCTCTTTTCCACCTTCTTTATGACAATTCTTAAAAATTAAGCAGATAAATTGATGTACAATCTTCAGTTAAAAGTTTAGTAAAGAGTAAACACTTAACAAATAATTGAGTGTACTGTATGGAATCACCGAAACCTGAGTTCAAATCCTGAAGATATCATTTATTATTTTTGTGTCTTTTGAGAGTGACCTTCAGTTTTGTCATATTGATAACTCTTTGCGTGAGGATTAAATTAACTGATTAAATCAAAATCAAAACATAGTGTCTGACATATGCATATATAGCAAGCGCTCTTTGAAAATGGTTGGCCTTTCACGTCCCATGCATCTAACTCAGGTACTTCCCAATCACTTCATTTAAATCCTGCATATATTCTTGTCAAGATTAATTATCTCTTCATGCAGAAACACTGTCAATGTGGAGGTAACAAATCTAAAGACACAATAAACCTTAAACTAAAAACCACCTCTTCTCCAACAGGAGTTATTCACCTGCGACTTTTGTGTGGATTTGGGACAGATTTCAATTTTCCTGAGAAAGACATAGAATATATACATATACATATACATATATGTATACATACACACATATATATACATATGTATATACATACATATATATATATACACACATATGTATATACATACATATACATATAACTTCACCAGTATTATCTGGCTATATATCATATACACACATATGTATATGCATAATATTTTTATTTGTATATAAATATGTAAACACACATACATACACAATCCTATGGCCATGCAATAAGATAATGGTTTTTGAATCCATTATCCATAACAATCAAATAGCAGGTATCTTGGGATATCAATGAATTAAGGGATGGATTTAAATAAATTGGTTAACTATTGCTGCCAGAGGTGTTAGAATTTATTTTTAGACCTGAAGAAGTGAGAAATTCAGTGGCATAAAACGTGACAAGAACTTTGATGGTGTTGCACCTAAGGAAATATAATATACTAGAAACAAAATAGTCCTGGGAGTCAAGAGCCCTGGGTTCTTATTCTCACATAAAGAGGTCAAAAGAGAAAGAGAATTATGCATGTTGGTTAAGAGCATAGACTCTAAAATCAGACTGCTTGGGTAAAATGCTGTTTCACTCTTCTTAAACCTGTGACCTTAGGCAAATTCCTTAATATGTCTGAGTTCAGTTTCCCCATCTACAAAATGAAGATAGTGATGATATCCTCCTATTGCTTTTTCTGTATGGGGAGCAGGCAGTAATGGATATAAATGTTTAGTACAGTACATGGAACATGAGATCTTTACATTAATGATACTGTTGTTGGTGCTGTCATTATTATGATTATATTTCAACTCTACTTTATTTGAAATATGAGAAAATGGAGTTGACAAACCCCAAAAGAATTTTCAGCTGTCACATACTATTGCCTTTCTTTCTTTCCTTTCACTTTAGGTTTTCTTTCTTTTTAAAAACTTTTTAAAAAACATTTATTTATCATTGAGAGACAGAGAAAGACAGAGCATGATCATGGGAGGGTCAGAGAGAGGGAGAGACACAGAATCTGAAGCAGGCTCCAGGCTCTGAGCTGTCAGCACAGAGCCCGATGCAGGGCTCAAACTCACAAACCGTGAGATCATGACCTAATGTGAATTCGGATACTCAACCGACTGACCCACTCAGGTGCCCCTCACTTTAGGTTTTCTTAAAGATCCACTTTTAGTTACCAGAAGCACTCAGGTTGGATAAGGATTTGTCCTCTTTACTGCTGATTTTTAGCACTAAAAAGAGCATCTGGTGATATGTTCAATAAATATTAGTTGAATGAGTACAAATTCGAGGGCACCAAGTAGACCTAATCAAATCGACATTTCTGAGAATGATACTTAGGAATTTGCCTTTTTAAACCACCTCCTCAGGTTATGTTATGTTTAATCTGTGGTCTATACTTTGAAAAGAATAGTTTTAGGGGATCTAGTATGTGGAGGTGACTAGAGTCACCATACAATATATTGTCAAAATGGAGACAATATTAGGTGTAAACTGGAAATTTGATAAGGATTATGACAATAAAAGACACATAAATCTGGACTGTATGGATCCTGGGGACATACAGGCAGTTTAAAAGTGATAGCATTGCAGGACATAGAGAGGATGAATGATACAGAAATGTTGCTTAATCCCGAGGAAACTTTTGCATATGCAAGATCTCTCTAAGTTTACTCTCCTGGGCCGAGGTTTTTGGAAACCACTCGAGCTTGGTAAAGTTGTAAGACCCTGATTTGACACAGAGGTGGAAATTCATGTAATTATTACATTTTTATTCAGGACAAACCTTGAACTATAAGCAACAAATGAAGCAGGGGAATTCAGTCAATTTTGCAAATTTAACACAAAGGAGATGTTTTTCTTTTATTTCAAAGTATGTTTAAAGATACAAGGTTTACAAAAGCTAAGTATTATCCATATAGATCAGTACTTCCAAAATCCAGCCTAGATTTGTCTGCAAATCCAGTCTCCTCACTGGCACGTGGAATGAGAAACTAAGTGCCCTCCCCTCTTCAGAGCACCTGCTGCCCTTGGCAACTATTTTCCTCTTGCTGCACATTCTTTCCAACTAAGTATTAAGAGTCTAGTTCCTTTCTTTCATCATTCATGGTCTAGTGTCACTCAAAAAGGAACTATCTAGATATGGACATCAGGTCTAATATTGTATTAGTTATCTATACTGATGAGAATATGTAGTTGAGGCTAGCATAAAACTTTGTTTATGAAAAACATCAGGAATAAAGTCAATACTGGTATCAGGTTCTAAGTCACGTACTCTTGATTTGCAATGCCAAAAAAAAAAAAAATGCAAGCTAACAGTGCAAAATCAAGTCAGCATTCTGGAGACACTTCAGAATGTTTAAGATATAACTGATGCATTGGCCAGATTTTCACCCTATCGGATATTGTTTATATCACATGTAGACAGATGTGTGTGTGTGTGTGTGTGAGTGTGTGTGAGTGTGTGTGTCTGTGTGTGTGTGTGTATGTTCTGTGTGTAATTACTTAGGTTTCCTACAATCATTTTAGTATGCATGGTGGGTTCCTCATTTTCTGCTCTCAAGACTCTATTTCACAATGAGCCAAATGAGCTGTAGAGAATGCTATTTCATAGTCATGAGTATGAAAAGGGAAAAAAAAAGTGAAAAGGAAAGTGAAGCCCACTGCAAAAGGCAAGGCACTGGATGATACCCAGACAAGACAGGGGTGATTACTGGCCACTTCAGGCATCTGGATGCTTGGTGCTTTCAAACAGAACCATCATTCCTGTGCTGAATATGTCTCTGTGTCTAGCAGCTACAAATAGATCCAAGAGTTGCCAGAGTTTCTGTCTTCTGATCTCATTATACAAACCACTAAAATGAGCAAAGGAATAACTCCCAAAAGCCTTCATGTAGTTAATGGCAGGAGGGGGAATTCTGCCTTTGATATTCACCTGTTCGGCATACCTAACTCACTTTATGCCTTTCTTTCAAAAGCAATTTAAAGAGGGGGGGGGTGTTTTTCTTTCAAAGGCACTATCACAGGGGTGTAATTGGCCAGTTTCTGTGTGTGTGTGTGTGTGTGTGTGTGTGTGTGTGTGTGTGTGTAAAAGAGAAAAAAAAAAGAAAAAGAGACAGGTACCATTTTCAGGGGGATAAATGCTATTGTGCTTGCAAAATCAACTTGTAATTAAACCATAATAATAATTGTCCATGTACATAACAATGCATTACTTGACAGATATTTCTTGCACATTTAAATCTCACAATGCCTTGCTGAAGAGTGGAGTGACAGTGAGTGAGGAGACACACAGAAGTGTGAAACAAGAGTTAGTGTCTACTTTGGAAGAATTTATGGCTGAATAGGGAAATCCAACCTGCATGCAACTATGATAAAAGTTGAGGTGAAAAACTGTTAAATCCAACTAGTCGCCAAGGACTGTGAAATAATTCTGACTGGGAGTTAGGGGCTGGAAAGCAAAGGATGCCAGAGTATTCTCACAGAAAAAGGGTGCGTATCACCCTGCAAAATTAATAAAGTTAGATAAGGAAGTAATGTGGGAGAAGAGCCTTATAGGAAAAGAGATAGAGCCTTTTGCAGAGGATTGAAATATTGAGTTGAAAATTCAACAAAAAGGGAGAAATAATAACAAATTGGTGTGTCCAAAGCCTACTTTGTGAAGGAATTCACTAGCAAAGATAATACTAAAATTATTTACAGCTAAGATTGGAGAGGTCTGCATTAGAAAATCGTGAGAAATTTCATTATTTTTCTGTATTCAAAGTGATACAATTAAACTGTTTTGAAAACAACAAAGTTATGTTGCTTTTTATCTAATTTTTTTTCAGGTTCAGAGCAGTGTGTCTTTAGAATCTTATTTTTGTTAATGTCATTGTGTTTCCTTTGTTGAGTTACTTGGTTAAACTTTCATGGCAGTATGTTTCTCCTGTGATATTATGATGTCAAGTACTTGATGAATCATTATGTGGGGATTTGATTAATGAATTGAAAACCAAGAGTAGAAAAAAAAACCCAGCTTTGGCATCTCAGTATTTTGGAGCATTTGCTAGAAATCAAATACTATTAACAAATCGAATGGATGCCTCTTGGTACTTTANCAAAAGGCAAGGCACTGGATGATACCCAGACAAGACAGGGGTGATTACTGGCCACTTCAGGCATCTGGATGCTTGGTGCTTTCAAACAGAACCATCATTCCTGTGCTGAATATGTCTCTGTGTCTAGCAGCTACAAATAGATCCAAGAGTTGCCAGAGTTTCTGTCTTCTGATCTCATTATACAAACCACTAAAATGAGCAAAGGAATAACTCCCAAAAGCCTTCATGTAGTTAATGGCAGGAGGGGGAATTCTGCCTTTGATATTCACCTGTTCGGCATACCTAACTCACTTTATGCCTTTCTTTCAAAAGCAATTTAAAGAGGGGGGGGGTGTTTTTCTTTCAAAGGCACTATCACAGGGGTGTAATTGGCCAGTTTCTGTGTGTGTGTGTGTGTGTGTGTGTGTGTGTGTGTGTG